>NW_013669508.1:46142-48679 GCF_000517525.1 Limulus polyphemus | reverse complement strand
CCATACAGAAGGGCACTAGGAGGTTCTTCCCATACAACCATACAGAAGGACACTAGGAGGTTCTTCCCATACAACCATACAGAAGGACTCTAGGAGGTTCTTCCCATACAACCATACAGAAGGACTCTAGGAGGTTCTTCCCATACAACCATACAGAAAGACACTAGGAGGTTCTTCCCATACAACCATACAGAAGGACACTAGGAGGTTCTTCCCATACAACCATACAGAAGGACACTAGGAGGTTCTTCTCATACAACCATACAGAAGGACACTAGGAGGTTCTTCTCATACAACCATACAGAAGGACACTAGGAGGTTCTTCCCATACAACCATACAGAAGGACACTAGGAGGTTCTTCCCATACAACCATACAGAAGGACACTAGGAGGTTCTTCCCATACAACCATATAGAAGGTTACTAGTAAAGATGCATGGTGTTTTAATAAAGTGCAATATAGAATGAGAAGAAAGAAATATCTGGAAGTATGGTTCCTGATGCAAATAATTATTGGAGAGGGTGCAACCAAGGAACAAAAAAAAATAATCGTAATAAAAGTTTATTAAAAAGTTACAGATGCAAACTACTATCAACCAAATGTATTTCATATTTTTTTGACCACAGGTTTAATATATTCATTTAAAAGTTGGAATTTCAGGGATAGAAATATTGAAATAAAATGATATTCACTCGAGGGAAAGCTATGAGGAAGATTATATTCCCTCATCTAAAGTTGCATTTCCTCAGGAATTGTTTTTATTTAATCCATTAAATATGTTCACTTTCTTTGGTAATAACTAAAGGAATACACACAGGAAGGCCAAATAAAAAGAAAACATTCCTCAGGAATGTGGAAATGTCCTATTTCGATCCATAAATATTATGACTGTCAACTCTTTCTTTGTAAAATTCAAGGCTGTTGAGTCTTATTGCTTCTAGTTTGAGTTAATGCATCATAGTGTGCTAAATTATGCTCAGCAGGAGAATAAAGATATAATCAAACCAATATTACTACCTATTGGAAACTTCCTCACCAAAGAGTGAGTTTTTAAAATAAAGGCGACATACATCACAATCAGATTTGTTCTGTCCATGACTTCTGGCAATGCAGCTTATTTCCACCCATTCATTTACACATCTCTGGCCAACAGTGTATGAGTGCATCTTAATCTACAAGGGCCTGGTACTTGAGTTGTTTTATTTAATTAAAAGTTGAATTAATTCATCAAATGTAGCATTTCTATAACTTTTCTTATATCGTGTTAAAAAAAAGATTTAACTGAAGTAAAACATAACTATTTTCAGTTGTTGTTTTTTTATAAGATTTAAAATGACTTTTCATGGGAGGAATAGTGATCTTGCTAGATGGAAGCAAAGGTTCTGTATGTGGACTCTGTACATTAATTCTGTTGAAGATGTACAATGACCTTACTAGTGACCTTGTTGATGAAGTGTTATGATCTGTAGGCTTATTAGGGAAATACATTGACCTGATTAGAAAAACATGACACACATTATTTGACTAATGAGGTTGTGTGACCATTTCTATATATATTTCAGGTTTTCTTTCTTTTTCTTTTATAATACAGAAGTCCAGTGTTTGTAAAAAATATTCGTATGTCCTTGAAATTGTTAACACCATCTTTAAAGAATTATTATTTAACGTTAAAAATAGCTATATAAAACATAGTAGTTTAATGTATGCTTTATGTGCAAAAGTAATTATATAAGAACCTCTTATTTGTTAGAAGGTAAGATAATTAAACAATTCTACATTTTAATGAAACCTGATTTGTATGACAAGGTTCTTGGAGAAGAGGGACAGTGTATCTGGTATGGAACTTGTGGACAGAGTGACTTTGGAAAAGATCTCCCATGTCGGTATGATGGACCTCCTAAGCCATTAAGAAACAATAAAACAGTCTCCGACTTAAAGAAAATATGCCCTGAACTAGTCTCAGGTGAGGATTGAGGAAACTCATAGAAAACACTTGCAGTCAATTTAAGTTAATACAGTTTAGTTTCACTATTTAAAAATTTTGTATATAAATATTTTCAGTTTTAACTGAATTTATTTGATAATAGAAATTAGAAGACCACAACATTAATGTATTACACTAAAAACAAGTTTAGTGGTGTATTTAGAAGCTGACTGAAATAAATATTCTCTGTCCACTACAAGTGTTACACTTTTACATCTAAGTTTAGTGGAGTATTTAGAAGCTGACTGAAATAATTATTCTCTGTTCAGTACATGTGTTACACTTTCACATCTAAGTTTAGTGGAGTATTTAGAAGCTGACTGAAATAATTATTCTCTGTTCAGTACATGTGTTACACTTTCACATCTAAGTTTAGTGGAGTATTTAGAAGCTGACTGAAGTAATTGTTCTCTGTTCACTACAAGTGTTACACTTTTACATCTAAGTTTAGTGGAGTATTTAGAAGCTGACTGAAATAATTATTCTCTGTTCAGTACACGTGTTACACTTTTACATCTAAGTTTAGTGGAGTATTTAGAAGCTGACTGAAATA
>NW_013669508.1:43305-45479 GCF_000517525.1 Limulus polyphemus | reverse complement strand
AACTAATTGGTTTACTTGTATTATTAAACTATACTACATCACCACCAACTAACTGGTTTACTTGTAATATTAAACTATACTACAGCACCACCAACTAACTGGTTTATTTGTATTGTTAAACTCTAATACAGCACCACCAACTAACTAGTATACTTGTATTGTTAAACTATACTACAGCACCATCAACTAACTGGTTTACTTGTATTATTAAACTATACTACAGCACCACCAACTAACTGGTTTACTAAGTTTAGTGGAGTATTTAGAAGCTGACTGAAATAATTATTCTCTGTTCACTACACGTGTTACACTTTTACATCTAAGTTTAGTGGAGTATTTAGAAGCTGACTGAAATAATTATTCTCTGTTCACTACACGTGTTACACTTTTACATCTAAGTTTAGTGGAGTATTAGAATCTGACTGAAATAATTGTTCTCTGTTTACTACAAGTGTTACACTTTTACCTCCAAGTTTAGTGGTGTATTTAGAAGCTGACTGAAATAATTCTTCACTACAAGTTATTGTACTTTTTACCTCAACTGTCTAGATGAAGAGAATGAACCACTTGTTTGTTGTGATGAGAATCAGATTGAGAACCTGGTTTTAAACATGAGGACACCTGAAGCCCTTGGCTTTGGTCGATGTCCATCTTGCATGAGCAACTTCAGGAAAAACTTCTGTCAGTCTACTTGCTCCCCCAAACAAAGCACGTTCCTAAAGGTAATAAGTTCAGAGAAGAATGAAGATGACAAGGAGAGGGTGACTGGTCTTCAGTATTTCCTGTCAAAGAGGTGATAATTTACTATTATGTCACCAAAAGTTTGAAATAATCTTTTTTCTTTTTTTCTTCACAAAAATGCTTATAAGTTGTTATTTGAATATATGAATTATTAAAGGAAAACAAAAACGTGTCAGTTTTTCATCATGAAAATCTGCCAAATTCAACACTTGTCATTCAAGGTACAAAACATGATAGAATACTAAATATGTTTTGTAACTTGAAGGTAGTTGTGATTAGACCAAAACATGATAGAGTATTGAATATGTTTTGTAATTTGAAGGTAGTTGTGTTTATACCACAACATGATAGAATACTAAATATGTTTGTAACTTGAAGGTAGTTGTGTTTATACCACATGATAGAGTATTGAATATGTTTTGTAACTTGAAAGTAGTTGTGTTTATACCACAACATGATAGAATACTAAATATGTTTTGTAACTTGAAGGTAGTTGTGTTTAGACCACAACATGATAGAATACTAAAAATGTTTTGTAACTTGAAGGTAGTTGTGTTTATACCACAACATGATAGAGTATTGAATTGTTGTATTTATGCTTTCTTCTCTTAAGCTACAGGTATTCATACATGAATATTGGTTTTTCAATTATCAAGACACTTAATGGTATGTAGCTTACTTTGAGTGATAAAATGTTTTTACTGGGGCATTGTGAAATATGTTAATGGGATGATGAAAACACAATTGAAGTTCTTAACAATTTGGCTGCATTTTTCAGATTTGATTGTTAACTTTTTCAAGTGTTAACCAATTAATTCAGATATTGGGTGTGTGAAGAAAATTAATTAAGTACTGGGTTTAAGAAAGTATTAAAAGTATGTAGTTATGGAACACGCATGTTGTGTAAACGGATCATGCCTAGTGTGTTTTCTGTGCATTGTATGTTATGAAGCAAAGTGAAATTAAGCTTTGAAGAAAGTACCTTATTTTTAACTAAAGAAGTTAGGAACAAGCAGAGGTTAATTTTCATATATTTTGAGTATAGAGTTGTAAGAGTCAGTGTTAATACAAAAAAACTCAATTTTGCCTTACAGTATAAATCAGGTTATGAAACTTATTCTCCCACGTTTGTCTTTGTCTTTTTAAGGTTTGTTTTCTGAAGAGATTTTTTAAGACTACCTTCTGCAAGAAAATATAAAAGATTCACATTTGTACAAAATTTTCTAGAAAGATTTGTGATAAATTAACAAAAAATACACTTAAATAATACAAGTTAAATGTTTAGTTGGTGATGCTGTGTTGGTTTTTAAAAATACAAGTAAACCAGTTGGTGGTGCTATTGTAGAGTTTAAAGATACAAGTAAACCAGTTAATTGGTGATGCTGTGTTAGTGTTTAAAAATACAAGATGTAAAAGTTTAACACGTGTAGTGG
>NW_013669508.1:34258-42458 GCF_000517525.1 Limulus polyphemus | reverse complement strand
AAGTAAACCAGATGGTGGTGCTGTAATATAGTTTAATAATTGTAGTATACCAGTTAGTTGGTGGTGCTGCAGTATAGTTTAATAATACAAGTAAACCAGTTAGTTGGTGGTGCTGTAGTATAGTTGAATAATACAAGTAAACCAGTTAGTTGGTGGTGCTGTAGTATAGTTTAATAATACGAGTATACTAGTTAGTTGGTGGTGCTGTAGTATAGTTTAATAATACAAGTAAACCAGTTGGTGGTGCTGTAGTATAGTTTAATAAGACAAGTATACTAGTTAGTTGGTGGAGCTGTAGTATAGTTTAATAATAGAAGTAAACCAGATGGTGGTGCTGTAGTATAGTTTAATAATACAAGTATACTAGTTAGTTGGTGGTGCTGTAGTATAGTTTAATAATACAAGTATACTAGTTAGTTGGTGGTGCTGTAGTATAGTTTAATAATACAAGTATACTAGTTAGTTTGTGGTGCTGTAGTATAGTTTAATAATACAAGTAAACCAGTTAGTTGGTGGTGCTGTAGTATAGTTTAATAATACAAGTAAACCAGTTAGTTGGTGGTGCTGTAGTATAGTTTAATAATACAAGTAAACTAGTTAGTTGGTGGTGCTGTAGTATAGTTTAATAATACAAGTATACTAGTTAGTTGGTGGTGCTGTATTAGAGATTAACAATACAAGTAAATCAGTTAGTTGGTGGTGCTGTATTAGAGTTTAACACTACAGGTGAACTTTTAAGTTAGTGACACTGATTATTGTTCCACCTTATGTGCATGGGTAGGGGTCAAAGTGTTTCTGCCACAACCTTTTACAGCATGTTGTTAAGTAATTGATGTCAGTTTATGAACTATTGTTTTTACCTTACATTGCTGATTTAGCAATATCTCACAGTAGAAGAAAGTAAATACCAGATACAGTATACATGAATACTGAAATGAAACTAACTATGCATTTAATGAAATGATTTAAAAAAGTATCTTTATTCTTGATATGAACATCACCTTACAATCCAACATGTCAGAGTCTGAGTCAGACTGACATTGACAATTCACAGACATATTTTGTATACTTTTGTAATACGCCTAATTTTTTGTTTACAACAGACTTGAACATTTTACTTAAAGCTGCTACATTCTACTTAGAGACACGTAGTAAATTTGGAATTATAGCCAACATTTCTTCTGATGTGCAGGGTTGGTCCAATGGCCTTACTCCATGCATTGTGGGTTAGTGATACAAGCATTCAGCTTAGATGTTGCAGCTGTATTACAGTTTAATGATACAAGTATACTGGTTAGTTTTTGGTGTTGTATTACAGTTTAGTGATACAAGTTGACTATTTATTTGGTGATGGTTATTACAGTTTAATGATGCAAGCATTCAGATTAGGTGTTGCAACTGTATTACTATTTAAAGTTACAAGAATACTGGTTAGTTGTTGGTATTGTATTACAGTTTAGTGATACAAGTAAACCAGTTAGCTGGTGGTGATGTATTACAGTTTAATGATACAAGTAAACCAGTTAGATGGTGGTGATGTATTACAGTTTAATGATACAAGTAAACCTGTTAGATGGTAGTGATGTATTACAGTTTTATGATACAAGTAAACCAGTTAGATGGTGGTGATGTATTACAGTTTAATGATACAAGTAAACCAGTTAGATGGTGGTGATGTATTACAGTTTAATGATACAAGTAAACCAGTTACTTGTTGTTGTTTTATTGCTTCTTATTTATTTATAGGTTTTCAGATGGTCTGTTTGAATCGTGTAAGAATGTGGAAGGCCTTGTCCCAGGTTCACCATTACTGGAACTGATGTGTGGGATGTGGGGACCGGACTGCACTGCCCAACGATGGTTGGACTTCATGGGTACAACTCCATCTGCTGGAGGTTTTGCACCTTTCCAGATTCTGTTCAATATAACAGAAGAGTCATCTATAACAGTGAATGGCCAGACTTTTTCTCCCATGAATGAGCCAACTTTCAAGTAAAAGTCACTTTTCTATATGTTTTTTTTGAGCAAGAATTTTTCATGTTTCTATATGACACTAATATGCAATTCTGTTGTATCATCAGGAGAGTTGTTCTGGAATATTTCTGTGTATTGTTTGTGTACAATTGTGTTAGTTGTATCACTGGAAGTCACCCTGGAAAATATGTGTAAAACAGTGATATGCAATTATGTTAGTTATGTCATTAGGAGAGCCATTCTGTAATATCTCTATACCACATTTGTGTGTAGTCCTGTTAGTTGTGTCATCAGGAGAGTCACTCTGAATATCTGTACCATATTTGTGTGTAATTCTGTTGTGTCTTCAGGAGGGTCACTTAGGAATATCTCTGTACCATGTTAGTGTGTGTAATTATGTTAGATGTGTCATCATGAGAGTGACCCTAGAATGTTTATGTACAACATTAGTTTTTTTTTTGGAGGGGGGTGACTATGTGGTTTGTATATTTACATATTTTTTTTTGGGAGGGGGTGACTATGTGGTTTGTATATTTACATATTTTTTGGGGGTGGGGGGGGCTATGTGGTTTGTATATTTACATTTTTTTTCTTTCTGTGACTTTGTAGCTTGTACATTGAAATTTGTTTTGTATTACTTTGTGGCCTGTATATTTAGATTAGTTTCCTTGTGACTTTGTGGCCCATACATTTATATTAATTTTTGTAATTTTGTGACTAAGTGGCCCATATATTATATTAGTCTTTTGAAACTTTGTGCCTCGTATGTTTAGTTTATTTTTTGTGACTTTGTGGCCTGTACATTTAGATTAGTTTTAATGACTTTATGGCCTATACCTTTATACATACATACATACAAATAATTTATTTTATATCATCTAGATGTTCTGAAGCAGCTTATTTGGGTGGTTATGCTTGTTCTTGCCGCGACTGTAAAGATTCTTGTTCAACGGAAACCTTAGCATTTGAAGTTCCTGAGGAGAAGGAACCTTGGCGGATTGGTGGACAAGATGGAATGATTGTCCTTATGAGCATCATCTTTTTTCTCCTCTCTCTTTTCATTACAGTTGCTTATGTACCACACTTACACAAAACTTTCTGTGCTTTGGTGTAACATGTGCATAAATATAAACCTTTCAACGTGTGTGTGTTCAGCTAAGTAGAAATAGCATTAACCCCCTATTCTAATGACATGTAATCAGACTTGAGTGTTAAGCATTTGTTATTAAAATCTCTCCCTAAAATTAAGTAGATATGTTTACTCATAGTGTCTGTTTATAGTTTAACCCCTTAATTGGCAACAACCCTGGAAAATGTCTGTGATTGTGCAACAAGTGTTGAAAAATTGCCAAGTAGCAGGTTGATATCTGTTAATAGAAGAAAAAGTTGATTTTGTTGTACATTATTACTAAGAGCCCCCACCCCCTCATATTTACACACCTTTTCATAAAATGAATTTAAAGATGACAATGAAATGTTAATACTTAGGTATACTGTTGTGTTGCATACCACCAGCTTTTGCAGTCTTTTATTGGGGAATCTACAGATGATGATGAAGCACTTTGATTAAAATCACACTATTCTTGTATTACTTTTTAAACTGCCACGTTGTTAATTATTTATGTAAAGGATTTATTTTAGCTGCATCTTTAGCCGTTTTGGAAGACATTGGAAGAAATGATTCCTGAAAAGTTATTTTCTTTTTATTGGAAGAAGATCAGTTTATTTTTACTTGCAATAACTTGAGCTTTCATGGTGACTAAGTAGTAGTTATTTTGAATTTTTTCTTATGTTTTTTTCACATAGTTTATAGTGTGATAAATATCAAAACAATGTAGTTCAATGTACTTATGGTAGGTGACAGAAAAGTTCTAGGTCATTCCTACATGCTTTTCATAATTTGAGAGATATGTTCTTTGTACTAACAGTTGGTGAAAGAAAGTTCCATCTCAGTTAATAGAAGAAAATGTATTCTTTCTGTCATCAGGTGGTTTTGGGGAAGTACTCTCCCCCCGAAGACTTGGCCGTCTAAATCCCCGTGGTGTGACAGCAACAGGTGTAGATCTGGGCTCCCTTGAAGAAGTAGAACCTCTTCGGTCAAAGCAGACAAGTATATAACCCATTCAGTTTTTTATACAACTGGTTGTACTCGTTTGTGGATCACTGTAAACCACTACGAGTTTTCAAATTAAATACCTGAAGTATGTTAAAATAAATACTTAGAATTGAAATCATAATCTTCTGTACATAAATTTTAGTAAGTGTAATATGCACTTTTAGAGTAAGCCTAGTCTACTGTATGTTTAAGGTGCTACAGTTAGTATCTCAGTGAAAAAAATCATTATTACCATATGAATTATTTGAAATAGTATAGATTACATTAGTGTGAAACAAAGAAAAGTGAATGATAATTTCTTGAAAGGCATTACTATTTTCTTCAAAATCATTTGGTTGGTAAATATTTACGAAATGTTTGAAAATTCAATATGTAAGCTGTACAGCATCTGGTAATGTAATCTGATATTCCTTGTGTTATGTATTAGATTTGTAAATTACTTGTAACTTAAAAGTGCATATCTTGTGTTCCTAATAATTTTTATAATGTTTGTTACTGTTTGCATGAAAATGAAATTATTACCATGATTAGTAACCTCTTTTTGTGTTCTTTAACTTTCTGTTGTATAAAATCAGTATTCTTTTTCTTTTTTCTCAGTATTGATTATTATTGGTTTGTAAGTTCATCTAAGTTTTTGCACAGCAATACTGCCAACTTTTGGTAGTTTATCAAAATGTCAAGTATTAGGTCATCAAGAAATTAATGTTGTTTTATTTTTAGATTAAAAAAAAAACGAACAACTTGTATATCAAAACAAAACACTTATTAAATAAAATAGACTACATTCTTATCTTATTATTATTGTTAATGTCCTGATTAAAGAAATCACTTGGCTTTGAAACAAAATGCATGTTGATGTCCTCTTTAACACCTTCCACCTTTGAATACGTTTTCCCATTAAGATGGTGTTGCAGCAAATGAAAAAGATGGTAATCTGATGGTGCCATATCTGGAGAATATGGTGGTGGGGGAGAACTTCCCAACCTAACTCCATAATCTTGTGTTGCGTCAAACATGCCACATGTGGATGTGCATTATCGTGGAGAAGAACACCTTTCCGATTGATGAGTGAACGGCGTTTCTGATGAAGGGCTTGATTTAAATATTCCAGTTGCTGACTATAGATCTCTGCATTGACAGTTCGCTGTGGATTGAGGAGTATGAAATGAATTACTCCTTTGATGTCCCACCAAATGTAAAGCATCACTTTATGTGGATGGAATCCAGGTTTTTGGATCGGAAGTGGTTTTTGTCTAGGACTGAGCCATTGTTTTTGGCATTTAATATTTGCATAGAGAATTAATTTTTCATCACTGGTGACAGTTCTGTCCAAAAATGGCTCAAATGCATTATGTGCCAGAAGAGACGAAGCAACGTTCACACGTTGGAAACGATGATCATCAGAGAGTTCGTGAGTTACTCAAACATCTTCTTTATGGAGTTTTTCCATATTCTTTAGATATTTACATATTTTTTTATGTGAGACATGCACTTTTAGGGCCATTTCACGAGTGTGTTGCTTTGGGTTAGACTCAACAAGCATCTTCAGAGCATCAATATCAATTTCAACATGTTGGCTCCTGCCATCACAGTTTTTAGGGCTAAAGTCACCTGAACGAAATTTGCTGAACCATCATTGACACTTACGAATGTTCAAAACATTTCCATAAACTTTGATATTTTTTGCGGCTACAGAGGCGTTTTTTCCCGTCCCGTATTCAAACAGCATTACATGCCAAATGTTTCTTGTTGTGTGCCATCACTATAAGGGATTAGAGTATACTAAACTTTACACATTATATAGGCTACACTAATGTGATATTTAGGTGGTTCGTATAACTATTATACGAACGGTACGTTTTTTGTGGGGTGGTTAATGAAAGTGTTCGAAAATCCGACATTAATTTCTTTACGACTTAATATGTTTACTTTCTGTAGCTGTTTTGATCTTATCTTGTTATAACATTGGAAATTATCTTCAAAATCTGTGCTGACATCTAGTGATAGTTATGCACAACATTATAATTTATGCTATAGGCTATAGCTGCTAGAGGTTTAGTGTTTTGAAACTAAGTCTAATAAGGAATTTCGAGAATATAAGAGAAATCCTTAGCATTAGATAAATGTTTATTCAAAACTACCATTCTGGAGAAACCACAGCATCAATTGGAGAAAACTGCATTAGTTTAAAACAAACTTCTTATGATTATATTATTGACAGCTAGGACTAAATTGCATGTGTTGGCTGATACTTAATTTAAATAACAATTTTTTTTCTGGCTGTTATAACAGATATTTCTGCTTTTCTTATCTAACTGCATTCAACTGTACTATAGCTGATACTGCTATCATCAAGGGAGCCAAATTGTAGTTCATCTTCAAATCTAGTTTTCCTTTATGTCATCAACTCCATGATGGTGATGGTGAAATAATGTCAGAGATATTAAAACATCTTTTTTGTCAACTCAATTGCTGTGAATATTTTCAGTTATGAAGTTTTTGTTAAGCCTTTTGTGTGGGTTTTTACTTGAATTAGCTGCGATAGTATTTCTTGACAGTTGTATTTACTAGAAATTTTTATTTATTTGTTATCTAGGAAAAGGTCTCTCTGGTGGATCAGTTAATGTAAATAACTCAAATTTCTCATCAGCTTGTGTTTTTTTCACTTTATTTAAAAAGATGAATCAATTCTTGTAGGTAACTAAAAATTCCTTACGGACTTGTGTTTCTTTTTTCACTTCATTTGAATGTTAGTTGTTTAGGGGTCTCAGCAATGGATTAGTTCTTATAAATATCTTAAAATGCCATTCCAGCTTGTGTGTTTATTCAGTTAAAAATTAATTTCAAATTCAAAATTACTAGTAAATAGTCCAGGTTATCTCAATTGTTAAAGTTGGTAATAATTTTTGTTTTTATTAGTATTGAATTGGTTATTAGGATATTTGACATGGATAATGTCTTCCTGATAATATGGTTTAAGAAATGATTAAATGTTCCTTAGATTCATCACAGCATCAGATGGGTGATAATATCATATCATCATCATCCACTACAAGCAGTTTCAGTGAGGGTGAGATGGACAAGAAAGTAAAAGCCAATGGGACCCCAAAAACCCAGATTCTTGATGATATATCCTGCTTTGAGAAACTTGGAGCGAGTGCAGAACGAACTTTAGAATCTCTCTTTTGTTGGTGGGGAACATTTGTTGCCAGTCATCCCTTGCCCATCACATTACTTGCCCTTCTAATAAGTATACTACTTGGTCTGGGGCTCGTCTTCAAGTTTGAAGTTACCACCAATCCTGTTGATTTGTGGGTGTCTCATTCCAGTAAAGCACGGCAGGACATGGAGTACTTTAACAAACACTTTGGGTTAGTTTTTTTCTGTTAATGGTATAATCTGTCTCTGCTGTTTGTGTCTCAGTAAATTACTAATTCATTTGTATCTATTCAAAACAAAACTATCAAAAGGAATATTTTGTTCTGTTGATTTTAGTTTTGATAAGTGTTATGTAATGGCTCTTGTGTTATCTGTTCAAAAATGTAAAAAATAAATAGCTTTTGTTTAAAAATTCTCTTTATTTTTATCAAAGAAATATATATATGTATGTATGTATGTATGTATGTATATGTATTTTACCTATTATGATTGAATATCTCATTTATGCGAGTAGTAGGAATTTAATAAAATATCTTGGATTTCCAGTCCTTTCTATCGTGTGGAGCAGATTATCATAACTCCATCAAACAATGAATCTTTTGTAGCAGAAGTGAACAAGGATGGTCTTGCTAACTATACATGGGGACCCGTGTTTAGGAGGGACTTCCTTCTAGAGGTAAGTTTCTCTGCTAATTATACATGGGGATTCATGTTTAGGATGGATTTCTTTCTAGAGGTAAGTTTCTCTGGTAATTATACATGGGGATTCATGTTTAGGATGGATTTCTTTCTAGAGGTAAGTTTATCTGCTAACTATACATGGGGATTCATGTTTAGGATGGATTTCTTTCTAGAGGTAAGTTTATCTGCTAACTATACATGGGGATTCATGTTTAGGATGGATTTCTTTCTAGAGGTAAGTTTATCTGCTAACTATACATGGGGATTCAT
>NW_013669508.1:21508-33608 GCF_000517525.1 Limulus polyphemus | reverse complement strand
AAGGACTTCTGTCTAAAGGTGAGTTTCTTTGCTAACTATACATGGGGACCTGTGTTTAGGAAAGGTTTCCAGGTTAGTTTCATAATCTGAGGTTAAACTTCATTTTTTCAAACAACTTGCATTGACAAGGTATTTCTTTATCTGTTATCCAACATATTTGAAGGTTTGTATCTGTCATTTTCTTTCTCCAGGTTCTGAACTTGCAAAGGAAAGTAGAAAGTTTGGTAGTGAGTAAAGATGGTAAAAATATCTCCCTGTCAGACATCTGTCTTGCTCCACTGGCTCCAGAAAACAAAGCTTGTGTTATACAAAGTGTATTTGCTTATTTTCACTCATTCTTCAGTGAAGGAGAAACATCTCTACCTGTTGAATACTTATCTCATATACTGGATTGCACAAGGTAAGTTTTCTTTTTCTGTTGTTTGTGGATAACACTTAAGACATTTTTATGAAAGCACAATTTTGTTTATTATTTTGGAAAAGAAGCAAACTTCCTATGGGTGGTGGGCTGTCAACTAATCCTTGAGTAACTTTCTACAGGTGATGGGTTATTGATTAATCCTTGGAGATAGTGACCCAAGTTGATAATAACTTTACACAGGTTAGAGTTGTTAACTCTTTCAGAATGGGTGTCATTGTGTGTGCATTTCAGAAGGTTTTAGTGAGTTACATTCAAAATTTAATTAAACTACTTTCATATTATAGTACATAAATAAACTACTTGGCAAAAACGTAGCTAATATTCCAAATTTTAACATTATACAAGTTTTAAGCTCTTATTTGATAAGGTAAATGGAAAATCAGACCCTCTTTGTTAATAGTTCTTTCTTACATTTAATTCTATATCGTCTATAGCCAGTAGAAAGCCAAGGTTCCAATCTATCAAATGGCGTATTATATTACGTTGTTTTCTGTACAGAGAATTGTCTATTTCACTTCCAGTTCAAACTTTAGCTGAATTTTAATTTAAAGGCTTTTTGTCACACAGAAAACCAGAAAAATTGTTATAGTTGTAGGATTTTGTCTGCTTTTTGCATGTTGTTATTCTGTGTTCTATGGAGTATTATTTAATTAAATAAAAAAATTAATTAGTCCAGTAGTACCATTAGTATAAAAAAGTAAAGTTAAATGTCATCGACAGTCGACAGCAAGAAAAAGAAGACCCAGATAAGTACTTTATTTCTTGTTTTTCATGTGTATTCTTTATTTTTTATTATAAAAATAACTAAGATGTAAAAATTAGAAACTTTTTAGGTTAGATAAGGTAAAATAAAGAATAATAATAATTTTTCATGAGTAGTCTGTGCATCATGAAATTTGATACCGTAATGTAAACTGGATGTTCACCACATAACTTACAACTTATATGACACAAATATTAGCTAGACATGGTTCAAAGTGACAGTCAACATTTCAAAAGAATAAATGCACGAGCAAATCTTTACTTAAAAAATCTGATATTTTGTATACGAAAGCCTTGTAATGTTTACTGTTAATCTGCAAAATTTTGTTAAGATATGCATACTGTATTAAAACTTGTAGTATGAAAAGTATAACAAGCACAAAATGGTTACGAGGTTGTTTCCTGGGACCGTGTCCTTAATGAGAGAGTTAAGAGGTTTTAGAGATTACGCAAATGAAATTTAAGATTTTTGAGATGAAGAAAAGTATTTTTAATTATAACATGAAAAATCACTTTGCACTTGGACTAGTCAAAAAAAGAAAAAAGGCTATGTTCACGGACAAATATTTTTAAAACTACTTCATGAAAGCCTGCCAAATTTTGTGAAGATACACATACTTTATTAAAGATTATAATATGGAAATTGTAACGGGTACAGAATGGTTACGAACTCGGGCTAATATGACCAACCCTGTAGTGACAGAATTAACTGCCTACAAGTAATGTGTCCTCAACTTACCCTTGGAATTAGTGACCTCATTTAACTATCTACAAGTAACATGTCAATGACTTATCCTTGGAGTTCTTGACCCAATTTAACTCTCAATACATAATGTGTCATTAACTTACCTTTGGAATTGGTGACCTGATGTAACTATCTACAACACATAATGTGTCATCAGCTTGTAATTAGGGATCCGATTTAACTATCTATAAGTAACGTGTTGGCAAGTTACCCTTGGAGTTAGTGATCCAAATTAACTATCTACAAATAACATGTTGACAACTTGCCCTTGGAGTACTGTCTACAAATAATGTGTCATCAACTCACCCTTGAAATTACTGACTTGTTTATCTACAAGTAATACACCATCAACTTACCCTTTGAATTAGTGACCTTATTTTACTATTTATGAGTGTCAGGGTTTTATGTGATCCACTCCACTTGTTTTAAAATAATATATTCAAAACAAAATAAACGTATGTACAAAACTTATTCACACTATAGAGATCACCATTGTATCTTAAACACTATACACTTCTTTTCTTCTTATCAAAAGTCCACTCAGGCTGATTCAATTACTGTAGAATCCAGTTGACAATCCAAACTATTTTTCTCTACTTTTAACACAGTGGTAATAGTGAATAATTCACTTACGCTACCTCTTGGTTTACCACAGTTGTATCCTTAACTTCAAATAATTGTCTTCTTTTTGGCAAAGTTCACACAGGTGGGTTCAATTAGCTTAGAAAACCCTTTGACAGGCAAATTATTCTCCTTATCTCTATGAAACTGTTATACTCAACTCAACATATCTACCATTAAGGCTATTCACTCATATGATGGCTAACTTCACATTTTCTAACTTGAGCTGACTGAACATCCCTTTCACTTGACTAGTTTTACTCCACTCCTGCTTGTTTGGTTGCCGCTAGTTATATGCTTATCACCGAGGCCTCTAGAAATTCCATAGCCTTGACATCAATCAATTGCAAACACAACATACAATAGCCTCGACATCAATGAATTACAAACACATCGTTATGACTTAGTGAGTTACGTAACCAAACTTGTCATAACTATTGCCTTGAAGATAATGGCTTTAACTCTCTTGTTATGAAAAAAGTAAACAATTGTGAAATATTAACTCACATAATAAATTAAGTAATAATGCCTACTTGTATATCCAACAACGAGTAAGGTATCATCAGCTTAGTAACTCAACAGATTAGATCAGTCAAGAAGAGGCTCATGTTATACTGCACAAACTTGGATTTCAATACAAAGATTTGTGAGATACTAATAATTACAAAAATATGTTGTGTTTATTTCTTAGTACTATGTTTCAATGCATCACAACGTAGTTGATGAAGGTTAGCAAGTTTATTGTGCTAGATATTAACTGAATTCATTGCTTTACAGTAACGGTTACCAGTTCCATTGTCTTGCTCCATATGGTGGCCCCCTCGTACCTCCTGCAGTTGCTTTTGGTGGGTTTGAAAATAATACTCTCCACACAGCATCAGCTCTAGTCATCACTTTTCCTGTAAACAACTATAACAGTCCTGAGCTGAATGAGGATGCTTTAGTTTGGGAAGAAGTGTAAGTTGTGTCTGTAACTATATAGTATGAGACTTATAAACTGGTTTAATAATTGCTGATGCACTAGTAATAACATTTTTGTACATTGTGTATAAACTTACCATTTTAAAGTAATGTGTTTTGAATCATTTTGACCTATATTAGAAGGTAACATTTTCACAAAATGCATCTTGCTACTATATTAACTCTAGATGTCTCGTGTAAAAATGGTAATGCTTGTTATGTCGTGGTACATACACGTGACTATTTATTCACTAAGAAGCTCCTGTTGTTATGTTTAGTAGTTTTTGGTCAGTGCTCTTAACATCCTGTTAGAAAATAGATTTTGTGTTATTACTTTTTGTACGCAATACAGGATAAAAAAGAAAACATGATGTTGAAAGAGAAAAAAAAAGATCCACTATTAGAGTTAAGGCCATTTAAATATTGTTCTTATACTGACATTATTTTAACCTATAAAACAACTTTGTAATTTAACTTTCAAATTTTGCAATTAACCAGCTGTTATAATTATTATCAGAAATGCCACCCTAAGGGTGGATTTTTCTGCTAGTAATAATAATCGTAGTATTTATACCTTATTGAAAAAATTTTGGAAAAAGGGAACATTTTCTGGGAAGTACTACATGGGAAAAGTGTTTAGATTGTGGGGATATAAACTATAATGTTTTTATATATTAAAAGTGGTACCCTTTATTGAAAAAATAACATTTTTTTTAAGAACTCCAATTTATATTTGGAAATTACAATAATAAATATATAATCAAACCCTCATGTACAGTCCTAGTGAAAGTCATTTTCTTGTTGTGAGGAGAGTACTTTTATTTAAAATTGTGTTCTGTGGTAAAGAAGTGGTTGTTGCTCATACTGTAGTTATTTTTCCAATTGTCTGAATCTTGAATACCCAAAATGTAAAATGTCTTTATAGATTTTTGTTTGTGGGATCATTCAATAGATGGCGCCACATTGTATTTATTTTGGTCACATACATTGATACATATATACATACTATGTCCATTATAGTAAGGTATTTGTGCATCTCATGATGATAAAAAATCCTTATTACGTTTTCTGCCATAGATCTAATCTTGTTATTAAATAACTTTAGTTGTTAACATTTTCACAATTTCTTGCAGTAATTCTAATCAGGTGGACTTTCTGAAGAACTTTAGTTGTTCAAAAATATGCTTGATTTCTTGCTGTATTTCTAATCTGGTGGACTTTCTGAAGAACTTTAGTTGTTAACGTTTGCTGTAGTTTTAAACTGGTGGACTTTCTGAGGAACTTTAGTTGTTAACGTTTGCATGATTTCTTGCTGTATTTCTAATCTGGTGGACTTACTGAAGAACTTTAGTTGTTAACGTTTGCTGTAGTTTTAAACTGGTGGACTTTCTGAAGAACTTTATTTAATGTTTGCATGATTTCTTGCTGTATTTCTTATCTGGTGGACTTTCTGAAGAACTTTAATTGTTAACGTTTGCTGTAGTTTTAAACTGGTGGACTTTCTGAGGAACTTTAGTTGTTAACATTTGCTGTAGTTTTAAACTGGTGGACTTTCTGAAGAACTTTATTTGACGTTTGCATGATTTCTTGCTGTATTTCTTATCTGGTGGACTTTCTGAAAAACTTTAGTTGTTAACTTTTTCATGATTTTAATCTGGTGGAATCTTTCTTGTAGTTTTATTGACTTCATGAAGAACTTTAGCAGTCCCAATATGACGGTTGCTTTTAAAGCAGAGGTATGTTGAATTTGCTTATTATCTTCCTGTTAATTGATTAAGTTAAAATATTTACAACCATGAAATTATTAATTAGATTTCAAACTCTTTGAAACAAAGAAGCTCCCATGTAGTTAAAATTAACAATTTACAGTGGGATTTTATTCTTATGTTAATCATTAGCTATTTTCTTAATGAATCCTGAGAACAGCTGTAAACAAAAAAACTTCCTTGTTTTAGCATTCTACTGTCAGCTATTCCATTAATCTTTAGTTATTTTCCTAATGAATCCTGAGAACAGCCATCCATAAACAGAAAAACTATTCCATGCTTTAGCATTTTACAGTCAGCTATTTCAACCTTACTCATGTTTTTCATTTCAGCGATCTATACAAGATGAACTGGAGAGAGGAAGCCACTCTGACATCATAACAATAGCCACCAGCTACATCATAATGGTTGCCTACATTGCTATTGCTTTAGGAGAAGTAAATAGCTGCAAGACAATACTGGTAAGTTTCTTCTTTATTTAGTTTACTTTGCACAACCAAGTCATCTGCACTGAGTTAGATATTATTGATTTGCATCTTTTATTCAAGTATAACTCAATTTATTTAACCTAAAAATAAAAAGGTTTGTTCTTGGTTAATCATGTTTGTTGTTCACTAGATTTTCTTGTGAATTTTCACTCTGACCTTATAGAGCAGTATGTGTGTGTGAGAATACGTGTTAGAGGTTTAGTAAAAGGCCCTTTACTGGGTATAGATAACAGAAAATGTTATAGTGCAGTACTTCACCACATTGGTACTTTGAAATTAATGGGAAAGAGAAAGCTGATTAACCTAAGAAGCTAATTATCATCTTTTTTTCCTTTTTTCAGATTGATTCGAAGATATCTCTTGGTCTGGCTGGAGTTGTGATTGTGTTATTGTCAGTCGTGTCTTCTCTTGGAATCTTTTGTTTTGCAGGAGTGCCAGCCACACTGATTATCATAGAAGTTATTCCTTTCCTTGTACTTGCTGTGGGTGTGGACAACATCTTCATTCTAGTACAAGCATATCAAGTAAGTGTGATGAAAAGTAGATGTTGTTCTTCAATGTAGTGGTTGTGATATGAGCATTTAGTAAAGTCAGTCCATAAAAGCTTGTTGGAAGCTAAAGACTTGTTTCCTGGATAAGCCACTTACCAGGCTTGATTTGACCAATCATGTGACCTCTTTGTACTCGTATAAAGTCTTTATAGATTTGATACTACTAACTTTTAATATAGTATCTATATCTTCACAAAATTTTGCAGACTTTCTATAACCATTATAAGTCTTTCACATACAAAAAATGATATTTTTTGTCAAGTATTTTAAATAAACTAAGAAAAGATTTGTCCATAAATATATTAGGTATTTGTTTAGAATAGTCCATGTGCAAAGTGATTTTCATGTTAAGATTAAGAATACTTCACCTCAAAAATTTGATTTGTATATTTATTAAAACCTCCTAAATACATTTCAAACGTTTGTTTTCAGTAAAACTATCCTAACTCCATACAAGGTTGGTCAATTTGACCAACCTCATTACCATCAAAAAAATAAAAATCCAAATTACCCTTTTTTTATTTCTAGAATGACTTCAAATTGTAACATGAAACTACATTTGTTTATCCTGGGTAGCTTTAAACTTGTAACAGTATACATCTGTTTATATTTAAGTTTTGTTGTTTTTATTGCCCTTTGAACTGTATCTAACTATTATTCATGAAATTATAAGTTGTAAATCACTTGGGAAATGTAGAGGTCACGTTACACTATAGATTTTTTATGTTATCCACGAGCTGCTTGCATGTGTGCCTCATGAAACATTTTTATTTTATTTTTATCATTATTTACTTTACCTAATCTAACTTAGAAAGTTCCGTATTTTTACATTTTAATTACTTTTGTAATAATAAATCAAGAATACTCATGGAAAACAAGAAATAAAGTACTTGCCCAAATCTACTTTTTTCTTGCTGTTGATTGTTGATGACACTTAACCTTACTTTTTTATACTAATAGTAGTAGTGCATTAAATAATTTTCACTTAATTGAATAATGCACCAAAGAACATAGAATAATAACATGTCAAAAAGTAGACAATTTACCCTAACTCTTACAATTTTTCTGTCTTTCTAACTATGCAACAAGAGCCATTACAAATTCATTCAAGCTAGTAGTTATCTTTCCCATGAGAATGAAGCTTGTACTAACAGTGAAATTGACAGTTCTATATTCAGAAAACAATATGGTAATGTGACAGGTGGGCTGATTTTTTATTTGATAGCTCCATAATCAAACAAGGGTATAAAAATTATGATTTGTCTGAGCAACAACAGTTTTACATTGAGTAATTTATATTAAATTTCTTACTTATTGGAGGAGTGGTGGATAAAATGAAGAGATTCCTAGAGAAAATGTGTCACATATATATATATATATATATATCACACTAGGAGAAATTCAGGATTTTAAAAATATTTTGCCTTATAAAATTAATAACTTAAAATCTTGTATACTATTAAAATATGGCTATGATTTTATACTATAATAATTGGTATAACATAAACAAAACTTAGATTAATAAAATTTTGAACGTAAGTCACTAAAACCTGCTGTCATGCTCAGTAAAGGATGCCCATCACGATAGGGTTAATTTGAAGTTAGTATCATGTTGATCAGTAAATTAATCACTTACAGTTTTTAGTATCTTTAAGCAAAATTTCTGCCCCCCCATTTTTTTTAGAGAGATGAACGTCTGCCACATGAGACAATGCAGGAACAGATCGGTCGTGTGACTGGAGAAGTTGCACCTAGTATGATGTTATCTAGTGTTTCGATGTCAAGCTGCTTCTTTATTGGTGAGATAAATGTTCACAATTATTTTTTTAATGAAAATTAAATAAGTGATGCTTTTAATGTCCTCACTTGATGGCAGAAAATCATGAAAAGAAGCTTAAAAGTAAAAAGAAATTAAACTAGGAGTTCACTGATAAAGGATGAGGTTGTTGTGGTAATGGATTATGATGTGTTTTGATGAAGGATGAGGTTGTTGTGGTAATGGATTATGATGTGTTTTGATGAAGGATGAGGTTGTTGTGGTAATGGATTATGATGTGTTTTGATGAAAGATGAGGTTGTTGTGGTAATGGATTATGATGTGTTTTGACAAAGGATGAGGTTGTTGTGGTAATGGATTATGAGGTTGTTGCGGTAATGGATTATGATGTGTTTTGACAAAGGATGAGGTTGTTGTGGTAATGGATTATGATGTGTTTTGACAAAGGATGAGGTTGTTGCGGTAATGGATTATGAGGTTGTTGCGGTAATGGATTATGAGGTTGTTGTGGTAATGGATTATGATGTGTTTTGACAAAGGATGAGGTTGTTGCGGTAATGGATTATGATGTGTTTTGACAAAGGATGAGGTTGTTGTGATAATGGATTATGAGGTTGTTGTGGTAATGGATTATGATGTGTTTTGACAAAGGGTGAGGTTGTTGTGGTAATGGATTATGATGTGTTTTGACAAAAGATGAGGTTGTTGTGGTAATGGATTATGAGGTTGTTGTGGTATTGGATTATGATGTGTTTTGACAAAGAATGAGGTTGTTGTGCTAATGGATTATGATGTGTTTTGACAAAGGATGAGGTGGTTGTGGTAATGGATTATGATGTATTTTGATGAAGGATGAGTTGGTTGTGGTAATGGATTATGATGTGCTTTGATAAAGGATGAGGTGGTTGTGGTAATGGATTATGATGTGTTTTGATGAAAGATGAGGTGGTTGTGGTAATGGATTATGATGTGTTTTGACAAAAGAAGAGGTTGCTGTGGTAATGGATTATGATGTGTTTTGACAAAGGATGAGGTTGTTGTGGTAATGGATTATGATGTGTTTTGACAAAGGATGAGGTTGTTGTGCTAATGGATTATGATGTGTTTTGACAAAGGATGAGGTTGTTGTGGTAATGGATTATGATGTGTTTTGACAAAGGGTGAGGTTGTTGTGCTAATGGATTTTAATGTGTTTTGTAGGTGCCTTGACTGAAATGCCAGCTGTGAAATTGTTTGCACTTTATGCTGGAGTAGCCCTATTAATCAACTTTCTTCTGCAGATGACCTGTTTTCTTGGGCTATTTGCTCTTGACACCATAAGACAAGAGGTATGGTATATGTGAAGATGAGATGATTTGAACTTTTCTGATCTGGTACACATGATTATGAGTTTATTATGTTTATGTTACATACATTCAACCTCTGCATATGGTGACAGGTGTGAGTAAACAAAGGTTTGCACTGGTGCCTGAAAACCTTGAACAGCCCTTGAAAATGAAAATCAATTTTAAGGGTTATTAAAAGTCAAGTTCAGGTCTTGAAAAGACCATAATTTGGAGGCAAGTGCTTGAAATTTGTATTCCACTAAAATTTATGGTTTTAATCTTTATCATATAAAAGTTTATTTTAGCAATCTATACTGATAAAACAGCCTGTGTTTCAGTCAGTACCATAGTTCCAGGAGGAAAGAACTTAGGGGCCTGAAACTTTGCTCAGGAACTAAGGGAATACTGAGGATGTTTACCTCGGTATTATTTGTATTATACATGGACTTTTCTCTACATTAAAATACTTTATTTGCTAACTTTTGGCTCTCTTACTGGAGCATTCGTTAGGCAACAATGTACTGGGTGAAAAAACTGTTTAAAATATGTATCTTGGCAACAGTCATAACAATTATTGATATCTGGTATTAAAGTTATTGAATACGTGCAATTATGATGAATATAGAATATGAATTGATTGCTTTGAAATAAAAAACATAAGGAAGATACAGTTATAGGTAATATGTAGAGAAAAATAAAGGGATATTTCATTCTTCAAATAATACATTGTGAAACTAAAGGTTTAATTTTACATGAAAACCATTAGATACTGTGTTTGTGTAAGTTTCTAAATATTGTAAGTAAGTTGAATAGTTTGCCTATCTGAGAGAGTGATTTTTTAATCGAGGGCTAAACAAGAGTTTGGGTTCTATTCTGTACAATGTTTTTTAAAACCTGTTGTTACAAAACTGTTTTACATTTTTTTAAAAGAAACCATGCAAGTGGTTACTATACGTATTATCATTTCCTCCAATAGTGTAAAGCAATAAGTTTTGTAATGTGTCAGAATTCATATTATTGGTGGAAATGCTTATATTTAAATGTTTGTATCTAAAAAACAATTTTCAAAATATGTGTGAGAGATTAAGAAATTGTATTATAAAGTTATTATTTCGAATAAAACCTTATAAAAAAATATATTGATGAAAAAGCTATAGTAAAAATGGCTTTTTTTTGCATTTTTATCATTTAAGAATTCTTTCAGTGATTGTGTTTGAAAAAATAGAATTTCTGATTTTCAAACTTATAAAAAATTTATGAATAAAAATCATTATTATTTGTACAACAAAACAAACAAATAAACATGACTTTATATTAAAAAAAATTGAAAGAGATACGAATAATGCAAAACTTTCTTCAAGCTAAGTTTGTGTCTGTCTGTTCACATTTTTCAGTTCCTATAATAGTAGGCCTATAAAGATATGGAGTAAGCATACTCAGGTTTAATGTCTGTGACGTCAAATTTTTAGCATCAATGAAAACTTTGAAATCTAATATTTTCCACAGAAGACGGACCAGATTTTTGTTCTGATATAAGTGGAAATAATGTCAGAAAAATTTGTATTTTATAGAAATGCGAACTATCATTGTGGTGTCAGAATATAAATCCATCAAACAAGACTAACCCGTGAATTTCTGCAAAAGTAAATTGGTTTTTATTCACTTTATTTTGGTAGAAGAGTTTGGTATCATAAACATTTCTGATGCTGATTACGTACCTTGGAGTGAAATGTAGAGAAAAATAATTCTGATTGCCAATCACGAGTAGCAAAATGTATGCAACAAAAGTGACAGTGAGACTCCACAAGTAACCAAAAATGTCATTTATCCAGAGGCATTGCAATGAACTGTACAATAAGTCTACAATTTAATTTATTTTCTTTAATTTTTATGTTCTTAAGACATTTATCTTGCAGAAATACGACCATTTGACATGTATTGTTACATGAAAAGTGAAATTTTGATCAGTTCTGTTTAAAAGTAACTAAACATCAACCCTCTGTTCAGGTAACACTCGAGTAAGGATGGCTAGTCAAATAATATTTTTAATCAAAATAAACCAGAGGACCATCGTTATGTCTGTTTGTAATCAAGTCTGTATATTCCCGTTTGATGTACAATTCTGTGTTTTAGCGTGAGTGATTATGTAAAAACTTGGATAGTAAATGGCCCCTACTGACAATGGTGTGAGCTCAATGGACCTGACAAACACAAGGCCTTTTGTAAGGTCTGGAAGAAAGTGATTGGCATTGGGGGGATGGGCAAAAGTTTTATTACAGTTGTTCAATGTTGCATATCACTTTTATGAAAAATTAAATGTTTATATTTGACTATGAGCTATCTTTTCTGTTAAATGAGTCTCTCAGTGGTTCAATGTAAAGGGAATCCTTGCTGAACATAAATGTCCTTTAATTATTTGATAGCAATTTCTTCAAGCAAGGTTGCTTGAAAGTGAGATTATAGGCTATGGAGAAGTGCTTGAAAATTTTCATTGGTGTCCAGTTTGAACCCTGTTTATAACCTTTCTAGAAGATTTTTTATTTATAACACAAGAATAAGTGTTATTGTAGAAGGACCGTAGTAAATTTTTATTTTGAGATTAAAGAACTGCCAGTTAACGAAAATAAGTTAATATTTGAATTAAATGATTGTTTCCTTGCAGATCTATCTGAGGTTAAGCTTTT
>NW_013669508.1:12613-20640 GCF_000517525.1 Limulus polyphemus | reverse complement strand
ATCTGAGGTTAAGCTTTTTATATGTTTCTTGCAGATGTATCTGAGGTTAAGCTTTTGATATGTTTCTTGCAGATGTATCTGAGGTTAAGCTTTTGGTATGTTTCTTGCAGATGTATCTGAGGTTAAGCTTTTGATATGTTTCTTGCAGATGTATCTGAGGTTAAGCTTTTGGTATGTTTCTTGCAGATGTATCTGAGGTTAAGCTTTTGGTATGTTTCTCACAGTCGTATCTGAGGTTAAGCTTTTGGTATGTTTCTTGCAGATGTATCTGAGGTTAAGCTTTTGGTATGTTTCTTGTAACTCATGTTACAAGTTTAATATAAGAAGGACTGAGTTTAAATAAATTTGAAATTTCTCATCCAGGATAACCGTTTAGACATTTGTTGCTGTGTCCAAGCTTCCAAAAAGATCAAGAAAACTAAAGCCTCACAGAGCCTCTTGTTCAAATGTTTCAAAAATATCTATGCTCCTTTCCTTATGAAGAACTCTGTTCGATTTGTGGTGGTGAGTTGGAATATATGTTACCTTGTAGATTAGTATGTCACCTAACTAAGAGAATTTAACTAATAGATATTTAAAATGAAAAGTTTGAAACAACATATAAAATGCATAATAATGACTTTATTTGGATGATGACCAACAGTGAAAGACTACATGTTTTGGTAGCTTTATGCTACCATAATCTGGAATAAAAACATACATGACAAATGGTAGTTTTATAGAATTTTGGGTCGTTATGAACTTTAAGGTTGTTATGAATATTGTACATAGGAAATTAATATTTCTTTCCAAAGCTGTGTATTAGCACCAGCTTACCCTTCATCTCTATTTAGTGAAGAATGATTTAATTTACAACACAAAATTTCTATTCATTCTCTAACATTTAATTAACTTTCAGTGTTAGGTGTATTTAAAGCTATTATTTCATGCCATTGTTTCGACAGTGTGTTCAACACGTGTATAAATTAGCATTGTTTTAATATGTACATAACCCTTATGTTCATTAAGATGATATTTTAAGTTTAGTTTGAGTAATGTTTTTTATTACATTAATGGTTAATTTCTTGTATACCATTTTTAAACTGAGGTATAGTTTTTATCTTTAGTATTAGGAAGTGTTGTTTTAATCTTGTTTATCGGTTTAGTAGTAGAAATAAAATTGTTTATTGAACACACTGGCAGTTTGGCTGGTTACACTCAGTATGTATAGTGATATTACTGTACTATTAATTGTAATATCAGAGTTGATCTAGAACACTGCTTAATAAAACTGGAGTTATATTTGTTCTGTATAATACATTCAGTGATGCCAACATTATAACCTCTATTATTAGCAATGTTTTTTTATATAATTCAATTTGTTCTTCAAATTAATTTCATCTGAACAAATATCAAATGTTCTGTCTATGAAAGTATAAAAAGCTGCTAGTTTTTAAGATAACGGAAGACATGATCGTTCACAAGGCAGCAAGGAGACTGAATGTGGTTTCGAATAAGTAGTGGTAGAAATATTTCCGTTATTATTTCTTTTAACAAATACATCTAAAAAAAAAACAGTTATCTCGTTTAATCTGTTATCTGAAGATCAACATTATTTAGATAATCAGCCTATGTTTTTAACTTGGTATCTCCATGCTGCCAAACTAAAAACATCCTTGAATCTAGTCCAACAAACAGGTTTTAAAGAAGCATTATCAAGAGCAATACATTCAAAATTATCAATATAAAGGTAACATAGAAGTGGGGAAAGAAAGGAACTCATAGCTAATCGAATATTTTACTTATAGTACTTTTTGTTAACTTTGAAAGAGGAATTTTCAACACACAATGTAGTTAAAATAATGATTTTAATTGGATAAATTGAAGCTTAAACTAACCTAACGGTTTATATCATCTTCCACCGTAACTTAAGAAAACATCAAAACAATGTCAAATGACACCAACTTATCAGAAGTATTCAACTTGAATACTTTTATATATATACATATAGAAAAACAATGATTTCTAGTACTTACGATGTTAATGATATGTACTCGCACATGATACTTGTTAAGCCTTGTTTGTTCTCTCAAGTGCAGGGGGAAGACAAATTAATTTTTGTAGATTTCAAAGATGAATTTTAGAAAACCAAAAAATTATCAAATTATTATACTGGCATATATAAAACCACTAATTTACGTGGCTTTCTAATTAAGCCATATGTAATTTAAAAAGTCAGAGCAATGACTTAGTCAACAGACTTCACTACGACCAGTGAAATTAAAAGGTTCCCCTACAAGCTGGGGCCCGGCATAGCAAGGTGGTTAGGGAGCTTGACTCGTAATCTGAAGGTCGTTGGTTCGAATCCGTGTCCCACCAAGTGTGCTTGCCCTTTCAGCCGTGGGGACATTATAAATGGATGGTCAATCCAACTATTCGTTGGTAAAAGAGTAGCCCAAGAGTTGATGGTGGGTGGTGATGACTAGCTAGCTGCCATCCCTCTAGTCTTACATTGGTAAATTAGGGATGGCTAGCGCAGATAGCCCTTGTGTAGTTTTGCATGAAATTAAAACCAACCCTTCAAGCCAATTAAAAATGACTGTCAGATTTACATAGCATGGAATGTGCTCTTTATATTGGCTATAAACATGCTTACAAGAAATAGGCATGAGTAGACAAGAGGTTTCAAAAGAATGGATTAGTGGGTGGTGCTACCATGGTATCATCAAAATATATTGATATCTCAGCAAATCAAAAAGGTGGAAGGTTCTTAATGTATATTCTAGCTTGTAAATGTCTGAAATTTGAGTTTCTAATTCAGTAACAACTATAGATGTTGTATAGTAGGTGTAATAAAATATAAACTGAGCAATAAGACAAGTAGTCATGCCATATGGCACACCAAAAAGCATATTTGGCATGTTTTTTAAATATTTTCTTTTGAACTAAGAAATTAAAACATACATAGTATTAAAACTTGAGTTATAAAATATGTTGTGATGCCAATTTTATTAACATACAATCATAATAAATTTGTTTAATTAAATTTTTAAAACAACTCTCTAAAACATCGTGATGTGCCCTTTGACCTGCCCATAGTGAGAGGGTTAAATGGTTCTACTTTTAATTTTAACCTTGTTGTATAACTTGCCTTGATTGAATTGACAGATTGTTGTTTGACAGTAAAACTTAAAACTACTCGTGTGTTAATTCTCTGTTTTTCTTTTCAGTTGTTAGCTTTTTTGGCCTGGTTCTGTTCTTCTATGGCTGTGATAGACAAGATCGATGTTGGATTTGATCAAGATCTTTCCATGCCTGAAGTAAATACTTGCATAATATTTAAAAAAACAACCTTTTTTTTAAGTAGTTTGTAACTGATACTAAAACATAACAGTAACTTAAAGATTTCTTGAACTGTTATGTGGGTTCTTGTCCAGAGTATTTCTGAAGCAGTAGTAAACTCAAGACCTTTGTCCCCCTGTGTGAAAACTAAAAAGAAAGGGAGCACATAGAGTTAGTGCCATGTTTTCTGCATCATTATTGAACTTTTACAGAATAACGTAACATCAAACAACAGTATATCATTATATAGTAGCAACAACATAGTCCAGGATACTGAACTGTGAAAGTAAGTTTGTGTTTAAATTCTGTATCTTTATGTAGCAACAACATAGTCCAGTATACTGAACTGTGAAAGTAAGTTTGTGTATAAAGTGTGTATCTTTATGTAGCAACAACATAGTCCAGTTTTTATACACAAACTTACTTTCACAGTTCAGTATGTGTGTATATTTACGTAGCAACAACATAGTCCAGGATACTGAACTGTGAAAGTAAGTTTGTGTATAAATTGTGTATCTTTATGTAGCAACAACATAGTCCAGGATACTGAACTGTGAAAGTAAGTTTGTTTTTATAAAGTGTGTATCTTTATGTAGCAACAATATAGGTTCTAACACTACTCGATATGTGTATGAATATGGATTTTTTTTCACCCAGGACTCGTACCTACTGAATTACTTCAAGTATCTGTACCAGTATTTATCTGTGGGACCTCCCGTTTACTTTGTCATCACAGCCGGCTACAATTATTCAGATGTCAGACTTCAGAACAGACTTTGTGCACTGCCATCGTGTAGAAATGACAGCTTGTTTTTTCAAATTAAGGGGGCGGCAGAACTCAGTGAAAAGTAAGTTGTCATGGTAACCATGATATATGAAACACATTTATAGCTAACAAATCATTGTCAGCAGTTTAACTGTGTTATCATAATGATTATTATAACAAAAATTGACAGATTGATTGTAATGGTTTACAAGGATTGTGAGTGACAGCTGAGTTTATCTACATCGACTTAACTCCTGTTTGAAACGCACGTTAACTGTAACGTAAAGAAAGTACTCTGTAAATACACAACTGTAAGCTGGAATTTATGTTAGGTTTTTCTGCATGGGAACTTCACTGATAACCCAACTTGTAACTTTTTTCAGAACGTATATTGCGGCAGAGCCTGCAAGCTGGTTGGATGATTACTTAGAATATATGAAGAGTGATCAGTGCTGCTTTGAGCAACAAAATAAAACCTTCTGTCCTTCTTTGGCTGCAAATGATGGTGAGATTTGAATAATTTCTCAGATTGATGAACTTGTTCTTATGAAAATTAGTTTAATAGTCCATGATGTTTTTTTGTAGCATGGTCTAATTTATTAAAACTTTGTCACAAACTCCTAGACTAAAAACTAGATGTGCTTTCGCAGGGTCCCCGAAGGTGTTCTGTTTCAAGAGTAAATAAAACCAAAATTAGGAGTAACAAATATTTTTATTTCTTGCTTTTGAAGTTCATATTTCATGCTGTGTTGTAGCCTACAGAGTGTGTAATTCTTCTTGTGATTCATGGCATGTGCACATTTTACTGAGGTCACAACTGTACATATTGCAATGTTAAGCATCCCTTATGTGATGTCCTTTTAGTGTCTACTGACTGACAGATAACACACTACTGTATAGTGGTGTGGCTGGTTAAAACAGGTGATCCAATGATACTGTCTCTCTAATTTTACTTGTTGCATTTTGATTTTTTCTTTTGCTTTCTAATAAAAATATTATTGTTTTATACTGTTCATTCTAATGTCTTTAGTCTAACATTGTCTGCTGTATTTTGATTATTTCCAGAACTCTAATGTATTTTAGTCTAACATTGTCTGCTGTATTTTGATTATTTCTAGAACTCTTATGTATTTTAGTCTAACGTTGTCTGCTGTATTTTGATTATTTCCAGAACTCTAATGTATTTTAGTCTAACATTGTCTGCCATATTTTGATTATTTTCAGAACTTTAATGTATTTTAGTCTAACATTGTCTACTGTATTTTGATTATTTCTAGAACTCTTATGTATTTTAGTCTAACATTGTCTGCTGTATTTTGATTATTTCCAGGACTCTAATGTATTTTAGTCTAACATTGTCTGCCATATTTTGATTATTTTCAGAACTTTAATGTATTTTAGTCTAACATTGTCTACTGTATTTTGATTATTTCTAGAACTCTTATGTTAGACTAAAATACATCGTCTGCTGTATTTTGATTATTTTCAGAACTTTAATATATTTTAGTCTAACATTGTCTGCTGTATTTTAAGTGATTAATTATGAAACAAGTTAAATGCATTGTTTTATTGAACCAATACAATCTAAAGACTAGTTGATTATCTGTTGATGTTTTAAGGATAAACTTGACTTTAGATCCATTAGTTTAAATTCAGCTTATAGACAGGTTATAAGCCAGGCTAATTACATTATGTTATTACATAAATATCAACAATAGTAAAGACTTGTTACTTTAGTGTGAAGATAAAGTAGTAATAAAATAATGTAATATATTTGATTCTAAAACATTAGGCTTAACAATGTTGTCAATAGGCTACTTGTATTTAGTGTTGAGTATTTATCCCCAGGCTACAAATACAATGGTTAAGACCAGTGTAGAAGTTAAAGTGTTCACAGTTTGTTAGGTGTAATGGGTGCAATGAGTTGGTTGTACTTGGGAACTCAGGACTGGAATGTACTTTTAAGGAAGATAGTAGTGAAGATGTGCAATTTGTATGTAGAGTTTGTAGGTTGGAAGAGAAGTGGAGGCTATCATAATTAATGTAGAGGCAATAGATAAAGAGAAGTGTAGATTGTGGGAAATGGCAGCAGGATTTCAAGAGGAGCTTAAGCTTTTACATGTAAGGGATGCATCAGTTAACAGTGACTTTCAGGAAGTTAGAAACAGGACTATTAGGGCTAAAAGTAGTGAATTTAATTATAATGAGCTTATTCTATTGAGTAAAAGATTTAAACCTATGGCTTGTGCAGATGAACTATTGGAGGGAAGGAAAAGAAAAGGATCAGAGAAGAATGTGAAAGATAAATTTAAGAAGGTTATAGTTATAGGTGATTCTTTGACAAGACGTGTGTAGGATAGTCTGTGGGGTAAATAGGGAGAAAAGAATCAGATTATGCTACCCAGGGACACAGGTGGAGGATATAATTGACAGAGCAGGAGATATAATAAAGGGGATTAGCAATTATGCAGTTTTTGTCATGCACATAGTGGTTTATGATGTAGAGAAAGGTAGGTCAGAGGAGCTAATTGGTGAATACAAGGGGTTAATAAAGGCATTCAAAGAAAAGGGCAATAACTTAATTGTGTCAGGGATACTAATGAGAATTAACTGTGGGGATGAAATTATAAGTAGGTCATTAGGGCTGATTGCTAGGCTTAGGTTAGTATGTAAGGATGAACAGATTAGCTGGTTGGACTTCTGGGATCAGTTCAATGAAAGAAGGCAGCTTTTTGGAATGTATGGTTTGTATTTAAATAGGGTAGAGGCTGGCTTGTTTGCTAAGGCTATTAACTCAGCTGTAAGGGAAGTTTTAAAGTAGGACTAGACAGTGGTGAGGGCCAGGAAAAACTAAATGCCAAAAAAAATAAGATGTAGAGACAAGTTTAGCATAGGAAATGAGTATAGAAGTAGTTATAAGGATAGGCTTAATTGTCACTATTGTAATGTTAGAAGTATAAGAAATAAAATAGATGATTTTAGATCACTGGTAGGAATGGAGGATTTTGATATAATGGGAATAATTGAAACATGGTTAAACATAGATGATTTTGATGACAGAAATATCATCAGGGTTACAGGTTATATAATAGGGATAGAGCTAAAGAGAGGGGGAGGAGTGGATTTATATGTAAAATGTGAGTTACATCCTGTTGAAAGGAAATTGAATCCATTTGAGTTTATATTAGTGGATATAAAGGGACAAGGATTTTAGTGAGAATTTGTCACCGACCACCAGATGATACTGATGAAATTAACAAGAAACTTTGTAGTGATGTTAAGATTTTAGCTGTTAATGAAGTCATAATTATGATTGATTTCAATTTGAGGCATACAGATTGGGAAATGCTAGAGTCAAACCATGAGGGAGGAATGTTTTTGGAGACTTTTCAAGATGGTTTTTTTTCACCAATTGGTTAAGGAACTTACTAGAAACATTGCTATTTTAGATTTATTGCTAACTTCTAATATAGAAATTGGGGAACATATGGGTGCAAGTGATCATTGCTCTATGAGTTTCTATGTTTTGCTGCATATGGAGATAAGGAATAATGATATTGTGGTTAAAAATTTCAAAAAAGCTAATTTTGAAGGGATGCAACAAGAATTATCTGTTGTAAATTGGGCAGTTGAGTTACTTGGAGACACTGATTAGATGTGGAGAATTTTTAGTGATATATTTTTAAATATTCAATGTAAACATATTCCTAATAGATAGAAAAAGGTTGGCTCACAGAGAGTATAAGAGAAAATTAAAGAAAAGCTTAATAAATTTAAATCATCTGGTATGACGGGTGATTTAGAAGATCAAGAAAGTTGGTCAAACAGGAAATTAGGTCATCAGGAAGGATGTATGAAAAAAATGTTGGCTGAGAATGTAAAAATTAACAGTAAAGATTTCTTTAAATACATTAAGGATAAACAAAATATTAGGATGAAG
>NW_013669508.1:11311-12142 GCF_000517525.1 Limulus polyphemus | reverse complement strand
CTTGAACAGTTGATAGATGGAAACAAGATCGATCATGATGATCACATTAATTCTGTGACAAAATTGGGATGTTTAAAGAGCAATAAAGTTCCTGGACCAGATAATATTTCCCCAAGGGTTTTGAAGGAGGTTAAAGATTGGATATGTGAGCCAGTTACCACAATTTTTTGTAAGTCATTGAATAGTGGGCAAATGCTGAAGGATTGGAAGTTAGCTAATGCAACTCCTCTTTTCAAGAGAGGTGATAAAATTTTTCCCAGCAATTATAGGCCTGTTGTGGGAAAAGCTTTGGAAAGTCTAATAAAAGTCAAAGCCATTTAACAAAGTTTTGAATTTTATTGGATAGTCAACACGGTTTCACTAAGGGCAAATCTTGCCTTACAAATCTTTTGATGTTCTTTGAAAAGGTTACTGCTTATATAGATGAGGGTAAAGGTGTAGATTTGGTATATCTGGATTTTCAGAAAGCATTTGACAAGGTGCCACATAAAAAGTTTGTAAAAAAATTATCTACAGGTGTGGAGAATAAGTTAGCTAATTGGAAAGAAGAGTGGCTGGAAGAAAGCAGAGGGTTGTTATAAATGGAGTTTAGTCAAACTGGATTAATGTTACAAGTGGAGTACCTCAGGGCTCAGTCTTAGGACCTTTGCTCTTTTTGACTTACATTAATGACATAAATGAAGGAATGGTCAATAAATTACTTAAATTTCTTGATGTTATTAAGCTCTTGCGTGTTGCTGGCTTTGAGTAGGATGCTGCTACTTTAAAAAAAAGGATTTCGATCATTTAGTGAGTTGGGCGAATAAATGGCAGCTGGATTATAATTATAAT
>NW_013669508.1:0-10409 GCF_000517525.1 Limulus polyphemus | reverse complement strand
AATTAAGCAGTATTCCACATCTTGATCAGTTGATAAATGGAAACAAGATCTGGTTGAGAAAAAATAAAATGATTAAGAAAACATTACGAAGTGTAAAAAATTATAAGGCTCTTGGGCCAGATAATATTTCCCCAAGAGTATTGAAGGAGGTTAAAGATTGGATATGTGAACCACTTGCTACTATTTTTGTCAGTCCTTGAACAGTGGGCAGCGACCAGAGGATTGGAAGTTAGCTAATGTAACTCCTCTTTTCAAGGGAGGTGATAAGAATTGTCCCAGTAATTATAGACCCATTAGTCTTACATCAGTTGTGGGAAACGTTTCGGAAAGTCTGGCAAAAGATGCTTTGCAAAATCATTTATCAAAGTTTAGAATTGTTTTAGATAGTCAACATGGTTTCAGTAAGGGAAAATCTTGCCTTACAAATCTTTCAACATTCTTTGAAAAGGTTACTACTTGTGTATATGAGGGTAAGGGTGTAGATTTGGTGTATCTGGATTTTTAGAAAGCATTTGACAAGGTACCATATAAAAGGCTTGTGAAAAAAATTAGCCCTATAGGTGTGGGGGATAAGATAACTAATTGGGTAGAAGAGTGTCTGGATGGAAGAATGCAGAGGGTTGTTGTAAATGGAGTTCAGTCAAACTGGATTAATGTCACAAGTGGGGTACCTCAGTGCTCATTCTTAGGACCTTTGCTCTTTTTTATTTACATCAATGACATAGTTGAAGGAATTGTCAATAAGTTACTTACATTTGCTGACAATATTAAGGTCTTGGATATCGCTGGCTGTGACGAGGATACTGCTGCTTTACAAAAGGATTTAGATCATTTAGTGAGTTGGGCGAATAAATGATAGATGGGTTTTAATCATATAATAATATTGTAATAAATGTGGGTCATCATAATTTGCATTACAAGTATAATTTGAATGGGAGTGAAACCTTAACAGTGTTATGAAAGAAAGGGATTTTGGTGTAGTGGTTGATCAGTCTCCAAAGCCATCCCAGGGCAAGTAGTATTTTAGGTTGTATCTATGAAATACAATTTAATACAAGATTAAATAGGTTATAATTTCATTGTATGGATCACAGATTAGGCCATGTTTGGAGTATTGTTTTCAGTCTTGGGCTCCTTACCTAAGGAAGGACATTGAATTGTTAGAAAGTGTTCAGATGAGGGCTACTAGAATGGTGTCTGGGATGGAGGAGTTGTCATACAATCTTTCAAATTGTTTTCTCTTGAAAAAAAGAAGAATTAGAGGGGATGTGATTAAGAGATGTGATTGAGGTTAGAATGGTAGGGCACAAGTATAAATTTTGGCAGAGTAGGAGTTATCTTCGGCTAAGACAGTTTTATTTTTCTAACAGGGTGGTTGGCATTTGGAACAGGCTGCCTTCAGATATTGTGGTGGCAGTAAATTTAAGCGAGTTTATGAGAAAGCTTTATAACTATGTGAATGATAAGGGCTGGATTTGTTTATTTAAGTATAGTTTTAGTTTAGTTTAGAGGATAGGACAGCCTTGATTGATGAATATGGCACTTGTTATTGTCCCTAAACATTGTTATGATTTACAGAACTCTTAAAGTGTTTTAGTTAACATTGTTTACTGTGTCTTAATTTATCCTTGTCTACTCTGTTTTAGTTTAACATTGTTTACTGTGTCTTAATTTATCTTTGTCTACTCTGTTATAGTTTAACATTATTTACTGTGTTTTAGTTAACATTGTCTACTCTGTTTTAGTTTAACATTGTTTACTCTGTTTTAGTTTAACATTGTTTACTCTGTTTTAGTTTAACATTGTCTACTCTGTTTTAGTTTAACATTGTTTACTGTGTCTTAATTTATCCTTGTCTACTCTGTTTTAGTTTAATATTGTTTACTGTGTTTTAGATGATTTAGACTGTGAGAGTTGTGCCAGACCTCATTCGCGTCCAGCTGGGTCCGAGTTCAATCATTATCTGGAGTATTTTTTACAAGACCTACCCAATGAATACTGTGCAAAGGCGTAAGTGTCAAGTAAACTCTTTCCACATGGGCTCGGTCCCTGGGACCAACCTCGTAACCACTTTGTGCTTGCTATAGTTTTCATGCTATAACTTTGAAATTAGTGAGTGAATGTTAAAGAAATTTGGCAGATTATCAGTAAATATCACAATGCTTTCATACACAAAATACCAATTCAAAAACATTTTTTTTTTACTTTTATTAAGGTTTGTAAAGCAATGGTTTTCTCGTGCTTTTCTTTTCTTTCTCTTTCACTACGGGCTCGGTCCCTAGGCCCGACCTCATAAACATTTTGTGCTTTGTATAATTTTCATGCAAAAACTTTTAAATTGGTAAGCATATGGTAATGAAATTTGGCATATTATCAGTAAACATTACAATGCTTTCATATGCAAAATATCAAGGTTTATTTTGTTTAATTTTTAATTTATAAAGGTTTATAAATCTATGTTTTTCTCATGCCTTTTTTCTTTTTGAATGTTGCCTTATCTAACGTGCAAAGTAATTTTCACTTTAAAATTAAAGTACTTTTGTGCATCAGAAAATTTTCAAATTTCACATGCAAAATCTTTATAATGTCCAGATAGTTATCAAATGTTTCTTATGAAAAAACTTTATATTTTATCTGCTATTTTCAGTGATGAATCTCTGTATGGGTTCGGCAGTATTTTACAGATAACGCAACCACCATAAAAAATCAGGAAATAAATATAAATTATGCCTCTTTCATTCTAGGATGAACACAAATTATAACATGAAAACATAAATGTTTAGACTAAATTGCTTAAGGTATAATACTAATATTCAATTATAACGTATTGTTTGATACCAAACTTATTGCCATATATTCATGAAATAATAGTTCAATAAAATTTTGAATGCGAATTAACAAATGCAATGACATGACCTTTCACCTGTGACCTGTCTGGAAAGGGTTAAACAGTATCTTTCAAGAAGACATGTTACAATGGTTTGATAGTTAAGTTACTTGAATTAGACACTGTGTAGGGATTTACAATGTTATTTACTTGTCATTTTTTAAGGCTTCATTTATCTATATACTCATATAATGGTTATTATAGTGTAAATTGTTACAATTATCAGGAAATTTTCTTTAATAATCTCTAAAGTTTAACACACAAATTTGTAATTTTCAACAGATTGACCAAGATTTTTTCCTTGATTCCTATTACTGTCATTTTTATTAAGTTAAATAGTTTAATAATTAGATATAGCGTGTGTTTACACCACATTGTCATCAAAAATTGTGAATGCATTAGGTGTTAAAATGAGACTTTATGTTACAAAGAGAAGTCTTTTTTTTTTTCCACCAATACAGATCTTGCATATACAGTCTGGCTATGTCTGTATTCCACAGGCACAGATCTTGCATATACAGTCTGACTGTGTCTGTATTCTGCAATTACAGGTCTTGCATATACAGTCTGGCTGTGTCTGTATTCCGCAATTACAGGTCTTGCATATACAGTCTGGCTGTGTCTGTATTCCACAGACACAGGTCTTGCATATGCAGTCTGGCTGTGTCTGTATTCCACAGGCACAGGTCTTGCATATGCAGTCTGGCTAAGTCTGTATTCCACAGGCACAGGTCTTGCATATGCAGTCTGGCTAAGTCTGTATTCCACAGACACGGGTCTTGCATATGCAGTCTGGCTAAGTCTGTATTCCACAGACACGGGTCTTGCATATGCAGTCTGGCTGTCTGTATTCCACAGACACAAGTCTTGCATATGCAGTCTGGCTGTGTCTGTATTCCACAGACACAGGACTTGCATATGCAGTCTGGCTAAGTCTGTATTCCACAGACACAAGTCTTGCATATACAGTCTGGCTAAGTCTGTATTCCACACACACAGGTCTTGCATATACAGTCTGGCTAAGTCTGTATTCCACAGACACAGGTCTTGCATACAGTCTGACTAGAATTTCTTGTATTTTGTCTTTCAGGTGTCTCTCATTACAAAATTGTTGATTGTAAATGAAAATAATAAATATTGTTGTTTTTAATGGAAATAATATCCAAAGTCTGTTTTCAACATAACTCCACTTATTAAAATGGAATATATTGTCAGCTGTCAAAGGCACATTATGTAATAAAGAAAGTTTTATTCTAACTTGAGAAAATTTTCAGAATCTTAAAATGGCTATTTATTGAATAATGTTTTTTTGTTTGGATTTCTTCTACAGAGGCAAAGCTCAGTTTGGTTCTGCTGTCGAATTGATCCATGGCAATAATAGCTACACCAGGGTGGGAGGTAAGATTTGAGCTTATAGTAAAATAAGCCCGATATTCCATTCTTAGAAGTTTTTGCTTAAACTTTGTCTTTTTACGTTCATTTATAGGTTGTTTTTTTTTCTTAAAAACTATAAATTTGAGAACTTAGTCATCTGAAGTACCAAATGTTTTGAACACCTTAGTCTAGGGTTTCTGTTATTATGAATGTTGTCTGTAGAACCATGGCAACAAATATTTAATCTATCTTGCAGAACAGATGGTTCTTTTTTTATCTAACATTATCATAGGGTTTTTCAGTTATTTTTATTGAGGAACCCAGAATCCATTTGTACTTTAGATATTGGGGTCTGAACAGTGTCGCTTGATAGGATAGGTACTGGGAGAATAATGACCATGTCTTCTTTACAGCTACTCACTACATGACATACCACACTATCCTAAAGACTTCAAAGGACTTCTATAAAGCCCTGGAGTTATCTCGTTATATCTCGGACAAACTGACCGAACAGATCAGAACAGAAACAGCCGACTCGGATGTTCGTGTGCTTCCTTACAGGTATGCGATTGTGTATGCAGAAGTGGAGTTCCACATATTTAAAAAATTTTTAAATTCTATCCCATTGCTTTATTCGTGAACTAGGGAGTTTCCTTTATCTTTGTTAAGAGAAATTGTTTTTGTGTCTTCTAGCATAGTCCATGTGTTCTATGAGCAGTACCTCACCATGTGGCCCGACACACTGAAGAGCTTAGGATTTTCGGTGTCTGCCATATTTGTTGTAACTTTCCTTTTTCTGGGACTGGACTTCTTCTCAGCAGCAGTTGTTGTGATGACCATTATGATGATTATTGTCAACTTGATGGGGATGATGTACTGGTGGAATATTTCTCTTAATGCTGTTTCTCTAGTCAACTTGGTTGTGGTAAGAGAACTTCATTTCCTGTAGATGTGTTTATATATTTTAGTGACCTGTTTCAATACTTGTGTGTGTTGTGTTGTCTTAAAAATATTTCACTACAAACTAAAAAACCATCTATTTTTTTGGTTAAGTACATGATTATTAAGTTCACCAATTTCTATATGTTTTGCATTATTAAAGCAGTTAGGAATACAATTACACTGTTTTATAATTGGGCATGTTTGATAAAAAAAAGACAATGGCAAGCCCAGTCCATGTAACAATAATAAATTAGTTTATTTCTTCTATAACATTTCTACAGGTCATGTTCACCTTGACATATATTGTAGGCCTAAGTTCACAAACAATGTTGAAGCTGAATAATAGCTTACAACAAGACTGTTTAAATTAAGACTACTTGTTGTTAGAATCATTCTCTGAATTATAAAGAGAAGAAAGATATGCTCAAATAATTTGAGTTTGTAAAGTTATTTTAGTGTTTAAAGAAAATTTTCTATTATTGTAGGCAGTTGGAATTTCTGTTGAATTCTGCTCTCATCTTACTCGATTGTTTGCAATTAGTCCAGCTCCTACGAGGATCAAGAGAGCCCAGGATGCACTAGAACGAATTGGAAGTTCTGTAAGCTATAGTTTTTCCTATCATTGACACTTTGCAAATTTTTCAAGGGTTGTACTGTATGACAGATTGTCTACATGCTCGATTTAGTTGAAAGCCTTATATACTCATAAATATCCTGCCTTTGTGATAATTTTGGTATACAGGGGCAGAGATGGCCGATTTTTTTTTTTTTTTCCATTTCCAAACTGCAACAATAATCTTCATGCCACTCTTACATTTGTATACTTTGTTCCATGAGTATTGGAAATTATTGGTGAGACCTTTACTTGTATCAAATTTTATTTGAGATTTCTGAATAATAAGATAAACGTAAGGGTCAGAATGTTTTATGTAATTCTTGAATTTATTTACAAAACTTTTCTTATTTTGTGCAACAACATTTTTTAAGTAGTTAGTTTTGTGTTTGATTTATTTTAGGTCTAAGCAGAGATTCAGGGTATATCAAGGTTTAGTATATAAGCATGGTTTGATATTTTTAGGGAGGAATAGACTAACACGTTATTAAAAGCCAAACTTCTTGTGATTGAAGATTCAATATAGAATTCAGTATAACGGTGAAAATGTCATTCACATAACGTTAGTAGAAGTCTAATTTTTGAAATTATCCATGTTAAAGCATGAGAAGACTTTTGTCAGCTTCTGTTTTCAACATTGCACCTTAAGAAATGTTCATGACATACTGAATTTGATTCTTCTATATGGTTCACATATGAAGTAGACAATAAAGTTTTTGTTTTGGATGTTTTAATCACAATAGGAATCAAACATGAAATTAAACACTTTATTTGGTAACCCCATGTATACCCAAGTTATCAGAGATGCAAATGAAAGTATAAAAATGCAGAGTGTTACTGAATATATATGCTATTCCATGACCGATTTAGTACATTCATCACAAAAACACTATCTGACATAAGGTGTGAGGAAATTGGCCCTAGTGTAGCTGTTTTCTCATACAGTAGCACCCTTGGACTTGTTGTAATTAACGATCATAATTTGTTGAAATAGTCTTGCCCAAATGCTAATGTTATTCTAAACTTTGTTCACACTGATACAATAGTGTACATTATCTTTGGAGATACATGATTTTAATAACACCAGTGAAAGCTATTTTCTCTTGAACAGAATATGTGACTTGAATTGTATTCCAGATTTTATCAGGTATCACCCTCACTGACTGTGGGATCCTGGTTTTAGCCTTTGCGAAGTCTCAGATTTTTCAAGTGTTTTACTTTAGGATGTATGTTGGAATCATTGCATTTGGAACTCTTCACAGCCTGATATTTCTACCAGTATTTCTAAGTATTATAGGTAAGATTGTCCATTTTTATTGAGCCATGTTTCAATAATATGTAAATTAAAATTAAAACTTATTTAAAAAAAAACATTCAAAATATCAAATTTATTTCCCTTCCCTTTTGTATCTATGATTTGGGGAGAAGAAATTCTTTCATGAATTGTATTTATTACAACTATACAACAGACCTTATGAAGCAACTACTAAAAATACAGTTTCTATGAAAACAAATGGCTTCCACCTTGAAGATACTGCAAAATATGCTACAGTCTTAAACCTTTATGGCAACTTCAGAGTTTAGTGTAAAAAATGCTTCTTACCTCTTTTAGGTCCTCCAGTAAATAGACAGAAAATGTATGACCATATTCACCTCCAAGATCTTCCATCTGAAGGAAGACTGGCTGAAAGTGTAAGTATATCTTGAACTCTGAAAAACAGTAAAAAGTACACTTTTAATGTTTAAAGTTTGCTTTCTCACTAATTCATTCTTTCTTTCTAGGTAAACATGTAAAGAAATGCCTGGGTTAGAGGATAACAGATGTGTTCCAGTTCTATGAATAATTCATGCACTGTAGATGTCCTGTGAGGAATGGATGTTTGTTTTTTTATCTCTAATTACTGTTGTTAGCTTTTTTAGTTGTAAAGTGTTCTTTCATTCATAATATCCCAGTGAGTTTTGTAGTGTCACATAACCTATGTTAACTTATTCCATTCCTTCACTCTATTGTGAATAAAATGCATGATTTCAGTCCTTGTGGCATAGCAAATATGACAATTAAAAACATTTAACTATAGCATGCATGTCTATGCGGCAGATGGCAGAGATCGTAGTATTTCACACACCTTCCCACTGAAATAATTAAAAGTAACTACATATTATAGTTGAAATGGGCCGAAACTGAAGTCCTGCTCCTCCAGTTGTTTCACCCAGAGTAATGAATGAAACAATGTTACTGGTTCCATCCAAAACTGTTAACATTTCAAACATTTATTGCCTGAGTCCAACTCCTTTAAAAAAAAAAAGTCATCAAGTTGTCTTTTTTTCCCCTGACAATAAAATGAAGTGTTTTATAATGAAGCTTCCTTTTTAATTCCATCTGTACTCTATACTGTACATGTTGCCTTTCAAGAAAGTCCTGTGCCTAGATGTGCTTCTGCTACCCTACTTATTACTTAAAGAATTTGATTTTAACATATTTATATTATTTAAAGACATACTTGCAATCTGTAGAAGAGTTAAACTCGCATTGTCTTTGAAGCTAATCTGTATTGATGTAAATGTACTTCCACTAATACTCTGTAGTAAGCATTTATGAAACATTTTAAATGTTTATTATTTGTATACAGTAGAGTTAATTACGTGTGTGTAGTTGTAGTTAAAAACTGCTATTTGTATGACTTGTCTCCTTTCTGCTGGTGTTAAGAAAAATTTGTTTAGAGGAATATTTGGAATCTAACATTCCACTTTACTTGTTTTTGTATCTAGGGAATGGTTTCAACAGTACCATAACTTTAAGCTCTTAAGCTCTAGCTAATTTTTGTTTCTATCACACTAACACAGTTCTTAGCTTTATTCTATAGCAACTATAGTTAGGGGAACATTACTGTGTCTTAGTAGATATAGACACTGTTGATGTTTGTATGAAAGATTATATTTAATTCTGTATTAATGATTTTTGTGTGCTATTAAAACTTTGTTCTACTTAAAACAGTGCATTTCAATAGTAATTACAATCAAGAGATGAGATGGCTATTTAGATACTGTTGTACCCAACATTAATGTAATTGTAGCAGATGTTCACACACACACACACACACACACACACATGTTAATCACATTGCAGAAGATACTTTACCAAATAATACAATAAATTTCTTAGACAACTACACAAAGGATCTGTGGGCTGCATAGTACCGCAATCTTGTTCCAAGAATAATTATCTGTACTGGTTAGACAACTACATAAAGGATCTGTGGGCTGCATAGTACCGCAATCTTGTTCCAAGAATAATTATCTGTACTGGTTAGACAACTACACAAAGGATCTGTGGGCTGCATAGTACCACAATCTTGTTCCAAGAACAATTATCAGTACTGGTTAGACAACTACACAAAGGATCTGTGGGCTGCATAGTACCACAATCTTGTTCCAAGAACAATTGTCAGTACTGGTTAGACACCTACACAAATGATCTGTGGGCTGCATGGTACCGCAATCTTGTTCCAAGAACAATTATCAGTACTGGTTAGACACCTACACAAAGGATCTGTGGGCTGCATGGTACTGCAATCTTGTTCCAAGAGCAATTATCAGTACTGCAACTAAAAAAGATGAATAAATGGGTATGTAGTTATTATTTGGAGGCACCATATTTAACAATAATATTTTTGCATAAAGATGGAACTAAGCTCCAGATTAATAAATAATAGTAGAAAAAAACTTAACTAGCGAAATTGGCAATCTGACAGTTAGTAACAGGTGTCTTTTTTAACAATCTGACAGTTAGTAACATATCTTTTTTTAACAGTAATATTGAACAACTGTCACTCAAGTTATTACCAACTCAGCCATGTCCACACTAAATCAATTAAGAAAGAGTTGTATCAGGAACATTAAACCAAGAAAAACTACTATTTAGGACAAGTGAGTGGATGGACTTATTGACTGGAGTAACACGTTACAGCTTTTCCAAGTAAGATCAGAGAATATCAGATGATGCTTAGAACAGTAAAGGTGCTGTATGATAACCCCAGACTATTCAACTGGGTAAGGCCTTATGACAAAACAAAAAAACATATTACTCTTAGAACAGTAAAAAGTACTGAATGACAACCCCAGACTATTCAACTGGGTAAGGCCTTATGACAAAACAAAAAAAAACATATTACTCTTAGAACAGTAAAGGTGCTGTATGACAATCCCAGACTATTCAACTTGGTAAGGCCTTATGACAAAACAAAAAACATGTTACTCTTAGAACAGTAAAAAGTACTGAATGACAACCCCAGACTATTCAACTGGGTAAGGCCTTATGACAAAACAAAAAAACATATTACTCTTAGAACAGTAAAAAGTACTGAATGACAACCCCAGACTATTCAACTGGGTAAGGCCTTATGACAAAACAAAAAAACATCTTACTCTTAGAACAGTAAAAAGTACTGAATGACAACCCCAGACTATTCAACTGGGTAAGGCCTTATGACAAAACAAAAAAACATATTACTCTTAGAACAGTAAAAAGTACTGAATGACAACCCCAGACTATTCAACTGGGTAAGGCCTTATGACAAAACAAAAAAACATCTT
>NW_013669507.1:104561-112505 GCF_000517525.1 Limulus polyphemus | reverse complement strand
AAACTATATATGACTGGTATAAAAACACCTGTTTCTTTCTGCACAATCCTTAAAATTCACTGTAAGACAAAACCACTAATATTTGCTTATTATAACGACAAATAAGTAACAATGCGAATAATAGCACTGAATAATTTTTGAGTTTCAGTTCTTCTAAATATCTATTAAATCAACCTTCCAAAATGACAGGCGGTATATATTTTTTGTAATCTTAGTTTTGGCCATTAATTCTAAAACTTTTTTCTGACATATCTTAAGAATATTCGTTTTTCTGACCTACAAATCTTATATTACAGTTGTACATATCTCGAAACTATCTATCTTTACGCTTTATAACTTGATAGCTGTAATTATTGTTTTTGGCGTGATAAATAAAAATGAACCACAAACGAGGACCGCTGTAATTTAATTATGCCTGTGGCCAATTTACAGATTAGGATTCGTATTGTGTAGAAGGAAAATCACGTTTAAAGTCGCTAGAGGGTCTTTCTGGTAATTTCTAGATTAGGTAACAGGGTCTTTGTTTCTTTAACTTAAAAAAAAACACGTAATTCATAAATAGCTTTGCAAGAAATACAGACAAAAGACGTCAGTCTGTCTGGATGTCTGTTCTGAATTTCGTGCAAAGCTACTCGAGGGCTATCTGCGCTAACCGTCCCTAATTTTAAAGTGATAGACTAGAGGGAAGGCAGCCAACTCTTGGGTTACTCTTTACGAAGGAATAATGGAATTGACCGTCACTTTATAATCACCCCTCCTTCCCAAATAGCTATAGATTGCGAGCCGAGTATCCTAACCACCAGGACAAAGACGTCAGAACTCCTACGTAAAGATGGAATTAATGCAATTTATTTACACACCAATTCTTAATTATTCACAAAACTGTTTTTCTGTTTGGGCTTCCACTTTGACTCATAATAGATCATAACATATTCTTTGTTTTTACTCATGATTCTTAAAATTTCTAATGCAGTTTTCGCCCGTTGACACTGTGGCTTCTTGACTCTCTCCGAGAAAAGAAGACTGACTAATAAAGTTAATTAAATAAATAATATTGTGTTATTAATTCTTACCCTCAAAATCTGATTTCTAAATTAACTTAAATACAATTGATAATAATTGCACTAATTTAATTTCACACCAAAACAGTTATTGTTGATGAAAGTTGAATACATAAATGGCGTCTACACCACTACCATTTCTGCCCTATCGCAACCGGCCTGATAAGTTCTGGTACTGAGCGAAAGGCCTCGTCGGCACTAGATATACGAGATGGAGTGTGGTTGACATATTATAACACTTTACTCATAAGTTCTTAAACACACTTACTTTAATCTGTGAATCGTAATATTTATTACAAAGTCTTACAATTCATTTTTTTAAATCAACGCATCATATTCAGCTTTATAGAATGTATAAAAAGATCTTTTTGATCTTTGATTTCGTTTTAAAACTTGATATTTCCTAAAATATTTCATCAAATTAATGATTTTGAACATTTAAATCGACGAGTCACGTGAAAAACCACAATCGATATGATTGGTATTGTTGTTGTTACACTATCTGCGTTCTGTCCACTGTGGGTAATCGAACCCGGGATTTTAGCGTTGTAAGTCCATAAATATACTGCAGACACAGCCATCGTGATGTTTTTTTTTATTATTGAATTTTGCACAAAAAGTGGGAAACACGATTTTTTTTCTTTTGTTAGTAAGGGGGCGCGAATCATGGAACAAATTATAACAATACCAGGTCTTGTCATACGACCGAAAAGTGATCGCTTTTGGGAAAGGTATGCCCTTTCTCACGTGAAATACACTCATGTCATTAAGATTTAGAATTTCCAAGTTGAAGATATCCCTTAGACTGAATGGCATTGGAAAACAAATGAATATGGATCAACTTGATGCACCAATGCCATCCAGAAATAGACCTACAACAAGTCGTACCCCAAATATGGTACGTAAGGTGCAGCGTCTTGTAACAAGTCAGAATCCACGAACACAAAAGGTCAATGGCAAAAGTCATTCATATACCCAGGCAACAGTATGCAACATAATCAAGTCACACGCGCATGAGTTATTTCCGTGGGATATCCATTCAAACGTAGCATACTTCAAGCAGCTTGAGAATGAAATGGGTAATCACGTTATTCCCTACGAAGACATACTGGATAAATCACCCATATATATCTGTGCGATAAGACTATTGAACAGGTTCTGAAAAACCTTCGCTCTCCTAAATGGATTTTCTTCACGACCTTAATCCAGACTAGTTTTGGGTGGGCGGGTATTTTTGTAAGCCAATAATTTTTACACTCGGATGACTGGCCCAGTCGGCAACCATATAGGATGAACATATTTGGTGACGGGGATTCGAACTTGCGACCCTCAGATATCGAATCGAGCGCCCTAACCACCAGGCCATGTCGGACCCCTGATTGGATAGCTTATGGAAATCAACAAGGAGGAGAGTATACTTTGGCACGACAGTCTAACGAAAGAGCTTTTGCAATAGAAACTACACTAAACGACTATTGTCAAGATGTATGATTGTCAGATAGCGTTTAACCAGAGGTATTGACATGAACTGTAACGACATATTGAGGCTCCAAAGCAGTTTTAATATTACTTACTCCACCTCTGTATAATTAATTTCTTAAGATTAGTTTATGGACCTTTCTTAAAGATTCACGCACTTGAGTTTATGTTTGTTTAGAGTAAAGCTGCATTGGGCTATATGCTGTGTTGTCCACTGCGCAGGGAATCGAACTCCGGATTTTAGTGTTGTAAGTTCGTTAACTTACCGCTGTTTTATCGGGGGATTTGAGTTTATCATCATTAACTTATGATATTAGTATCTTTTGTACAATAAACACGTGATAAATTATTTAGTTCTTAACTGTTTTATTTTGAACTACTGATCAAAGGAAAGGTAGCCAATTTGCAGCACCCACCGCACCAAGGGCTTTGGTTATTTTGATGAAACGAATTACAGGATTGAGTATCACTTTTCTGACGTGCCAACAATTGAAAGTGTGTAGCATATAAAACAGTATCGCGGATCGAACCTTGAACTTTCTGATCACCAGTCTGGACCGCTAACACTAATCTTGAAATATATATATATATCTAAGAGCGACGTCATTTTGTTAAACTCGCGGCTTGTTATCAGGTCCTCGAGTTTAGCTGTTAATGTGTGTTCTTTATTATTTAAAAGTCATCGGTTTAGCCACTTAATTTAGTTTACGAAATAACTTTTTTTTTTACTAATTACTTTGTTATATTTCATGAAATGCGATGATTATTATGAATTATTTTAATGTAATTGACACAAATATCTTATTATAAATTACTTCAGTAAAAAGTAAGAAATAGTTCTGATTTTTTCACTAATTTAGATTGCTTTTTTTTTGTTTGTTTCAGAGCAAAGCCATATTGGGCTATCTGCTATGTCCACCGCGGGGGAATCGAATACCGGATTTTAGCGTTGTAAGCCCGTAGAATTACCGCTGATCTACTGGGGGACAATTTAAATTATGAAATTCAGAATGTACTGTGAAATAGTTCTTCATTTTAAGAAATTTTGTGTTTGTAGTTACGTGTTTATAGTTTCGTTTGTAGTTTTCTGTTTATAGTTTCGTGTTTGTAGTTACTTGTTTATATTTTCGTGATTGTAGTTTTCCGTTTATAGTTTCGTGTTTGTAGTTACTTGTTTATATTTTCGTGATTGTAGTTTTCCGTTTATAGTTTCGTGTTTGTAGTTACTTGTTTATATTTTCGTGATTGTAGTTTTCTGTTTATAGTCAACACAACTTTTTCATGGTATCTGACTTTTACTTTTTAATAATTATATTTACTACAAATGCATTTATTATCAGGTTTATGAAGAAAAGACCAAGTCATTTCTCATGCATTTATTATCAGGTTTATAAAGAAAAGACCAAGTCACTTCTCATGCATTTATTATCAGGTTTATAAAGAAAGACCAAGTCATTTCTCATGCATTTATTATCAGGTTTATAAAGAAAAGACCAAGTCATTTCTCATGCATTTATTATCAGGTTTATAAAGAAAAGACCAAGTCACTTCTCATGCATTTATTATCAGGTTTATAAAGAAAAGACCAAGTCATTTCTCAACTTTTTCTCATTCTTTCATTCACTGTTTTAGGACCACATAACTGTAAATATACGTGTTATTGTTTCCTTAATAGTGTTGAATATAAACAGAACACTCAAAATCTGAATATCACGAATTCAACATATTTTTTCTGGTGTTTAGTCACAGGAGGGTAAACTCGGGTAGAGTGACGTCACAGGAGACTAAACTCGTTCAGAGTGGCGGATTTTGGAACTGAGACACAGTGATTCGCATCCTATTTCTCCTAAAAAATGCTCCCATGAATGTGTTAGAAGAGTAACTGTTAAATCCAGCTATTCGATCTAACAATATTATACCCATAGTTTGCGGTGGGAGGTGTTCACTACCTTCCTTCCTTATAGTCAGTCTATCACTTCGAAATTATGGCCGATTACAGCAGATAGTCCTCGTGTAGCTTTGTGTAGAATCCAAAAATTAACCGGTTTGTTTTCTTATTTTTATCGTACAAATTGAATATTAAATCAAGATCAAGTTTCAGTAAAATAGATTGTCATTTTTACTTTTAGCGTTTGAGGAGTAAAGTTGGTTGTTATTCAATTTTTCATTTTAGCGGGTTAATGACGGTTATAAAAATGTAAAAAACAACAATACAAGAAATGCATAGTTTTGCAAACAGACATGTAGATTCTTTGCCTTCGTGTTTTTAGTAGACAAGTTTTGTTTTACGAAGCACTTTTAGGCCTTATATTGTTGTTTCCTAAGTTTACCTTTACTTAGCGTATCTGAGAGCTACTATAAACTTTTATAATGTTGTTTCCTAAGACTATTTTTAGTTAGAGTACCCGAGAACTACTATAATCTTTTATATTGTTGTTTCCTAAGACTATTTTAGTCAGAGTACCCGAGAACTACTATAATCTTTTATATTGTTGTTTCCTAAGACTATTTTAGTCAGAGTACCCGAGAACTACTATAATCTTTTATATTGTTGTTTCCTAAGACTATTTTAGTTAGTTCCTGAGAACTACTATAAACTTTCATATTGTTGTTTCCTAAGACTATTTTAGTCAGAGTACCCGAGAACTACTATAATCTTTTATATTGTTGTTTCCTAAGACTATTTTAGTTAGTTCCTGAGAACTACTATAAACTTTCATATTGTTGTTTCCTAAGACTATTTTTAGTTAGAGTACCCGAGAACTACTATAAACTTTCATATTGTTGTTTCCTAAGACTATTTTTAGTTAGTTCCTGAGAACTACTATAAACTTTCATATTGTTGTTTCCTAAGACTATTTTTAGTTAGAGTACCCGAGAACTACTATAAACTTTCATATTATTGTTTCCTAAGACTATTTTAGTCAGAGTACCCGAGAACTACTATAAACTTTCATATTGTTGTTTCCTAAGACTATTTTAGTCAGAGTACCCGAAAACTACTATAAGCCTTCACATTTTTCTTAAGAAATATTCAACTTACCGGATCTACGATTTAATGATAATAATGAGGTAGTTTTTTGTTGTTGTTTCAATATCATTAAGAGAATTTTCTCTTATATATTACTGCGATTGAAATATTAATTGTAGAGAAATGTGTGTATGTGATTTATGTGATAATTCTAGTAGACACACTCTAAGCAGAAAATACTTAATCCACTAAATCATTTTTTTATCTTGCATTCAGTCGGTTATTTAATCATGTTCTGTAGAACAGTGAAAAATGTTTTTTTTTTACGACCTAGAATTCTTAAATTTAACTTCTAAACGAGTTTTCTTCGTAACCATGTATTTCTCGCAACGTTAGGAATACACATCCATAACAACATCAATCTTCGAGGTAAATTGTAACCCGAACAGGTTCGTTACGATTCTCTTTCTTTATACGTATAACACATAATTAGGGTAATGAGAAAAACAATGCAACTGTCAGACCAGCACCGCTTAGGAAAAAAAAAAGCTTCAAAGATAATAGAAGATGTTAGATACTACGTTTGGCAATATTTTAACAATCACCGTTCATACGAAAGGGTCAAGAGGTCAGAACTGTTAAAGTGATTCTATAACTCATCTACCAAATTATTAAGTCAAAAAATTTCCCTGGGGAAAAAAATGTGATTATAGGTGAGCGCTATTGTACTAAGTTTTGCTAGCGTGCTTATCATTGTACAGAATAAACTAAATTAAAAGGAAAATATTTGCGAAAGCACTGCTGTTAATTAATACAGCAATCTAGTGTAGTAAGACAAGCAACACGTGATAAGTTGTTCCTGCCAAGTACACTTACTTCGAAAGTCGCCTATTAAAGATGTTAATACATCAAGATGTACAGACTACGAGACGTTCTATGAGTGGACTATCAGAGTCATCTTGATATAATTATATGTCTCGTGCATTTCGACCTCGTAGAAACTTGTAGTTATACCAGCTAGGTCAACTGATCTGCTCGAAACGTTTTCCGTGTACTCTCGACACCATATAATAAAAAGAGGTCTGTAGGGTTAAGTAAATAGCTACGAATAGCTATTCGAGATCCTCTATTTGTTTTTGTTTGTAACAATTAATTAAATGACTTTTTTCTTATTTGGTTATTCACCCCAAAACGAAATAAGGTCTAGAAAAACTTTTTTTTTATTTTATGTAATGCACTTTTTATAATCACATTACGTTTTATGTATATAGAAGATAGCAATAATGCGTGCGTTGTCCACCATTAACAACAAAAACACAAAATGCGTCCTTTTCAGGAGATGGGTTACACAACAGTATGTAAAGTAACAAGTTTGTATAATTGTTGAATTTCGCGCACAGCTACCCGTGAGCTATATACGCTAGCAATTCCTGATTTTTAAGTGATAAACTAAAGGGAAGGCAGCTAGTCAATACCACCCACCGCCAACTCTTGGAATACTCTTTACCAACGAATAGTGGGATTGACTATCACATTATAACACCGCCATGGCTGAAAGGGCGAGTCGAGTACCCTAACCACCATGCCAACTCCTTTGACCTTATGAATAAAGTTCAGAAACTTATCACACGAGACAATGTGTGTGTGTGTGTGTGTGTGTGTGTGTGTGTGTTTTCTTATATCAAAGCCACATCGGTCTATCTGCTGTGTCCACCGAGGGGAATCTAACCGGGGGACCACATGTATAAGAATGATGATAACCTATGTGTACTATTAGAACACAACAAACTATGACTAGACAGCCAGTTTATGGCGTCATAGTACAATGAAAACATATTATTGGCAGAGGTTTTTATCAATTAAGGTTTTTCAGGTCATTCCGTGACCTTAAAACTATCAACTTTAGTAATCACTGCATTGTTTCGTGTGATATGACACACCGTCTGAGCGTGACCACCAGATGGCTAGTAGCTGGTTACAAGATGATTAAAGAGATAGATCACGAAAGCAGAAACGACATTAGTACCTGAGCTGGTTTGGCTCAAGGGGTTTACGACGATATTATCTGTATTGATTCATTCTATTTCCAATCACCGATGTACATGATTTACTTTTACTTTTTTCTGTAAATCATAACAATTCTAAGGCAACTCAATACTTATGAGATCACTTCCGGGAGTTTTTGCGGAATAGTAGATCTTCCGTTCCTCTAGTTCCAAGTGAAGCAGCTAAAACTTAAATATTGACTACGTGTCTTTAGTTCAAAACACTCGTGAAGCAGCTAAAACTTAAACACTGACTACGTGTCTTTAGTTCAAAACACGTGTGAAGCAATTAAAACTTAAAACATTGACTACGTGTCTTTAGTTCAAAACACTTGTGAAGCAATTAAAACTTAAATATTGACTACGTGTCTTTAGTTCAAAACACTTG
>NW_013669507.1:98789-103593 GCF_000517525.1 Limulus polyphemus | reverse complement strand
ACTGTCTGTGATGTCCTTATTTCAACAAGAAACACGTTATTCGTGTCATTGAAAAAAAAAAAACAACATTTTGGTAACAAACCGTGATAATAGCTGGCACTTCTCACCTTGGCACGCCTTGGGCTGTGAGAATCTAAGATGTCAACTTCCTGAGTGTATCATTTATGGTGGTGAGTTAACCAAGCAGGAGAGCACTATAATACAAGATAAAAAAAAAAACCATTACCGTTCACTCTAAAAGAATGTTTGAATAACTGATCAACTCTATTACTATACTTAATTACTGCTGCAACCTGGATCGAACAGGTAATACTGGATGCTCTCAACTGACTAGTCTGCTATTCCAGTTTCACAAATGGCATTAATGAATAACGAGAATAATGTGAGTGTGTGTGGCAATATATCTGAAGGTTGAAATACTGTATAACAATATATCTGAAGGTTGAAATACTGTATAACAATATATCTGAAGGTTGAAATACTGTATAACAAATATCTCTGAAGGTTGAAATACTGTATGGCAATATATCTGAAGGCTGAAATACTGTATGGCAATATATCTGAAGGTTGAAATACTGTATAACAATATATCTGAAGGTTGAAATACTATATAACAAATATCTCTGAAGGTTGAAATACTATATAACAATATATCTGAAGGTTGAAATACTGTATAACAATATATCTGAAGGTTGAAATACTGTATAACAATATATCTGAAGGTTGAAATACTGTATAACAATATATCTGAAGGTTGAAATACACTTTTAGTTTTTCTTTATAAGTATCCAGAGACATTATCTTCTCTAAATACTTATAATGGACTTCTTACTCTTAAATACTTATAATGGACTTCTTACTCTAGGATAATGTATAATGGACTTCTTACTCTAGAATAATGTCTCAAGTATCCAGAGACATTATCCTAGAGTAAGAAGTCCATTATAAGTATCCAGAGACATTATTCTAGAGTAAGAAGTCCATTATAAATATCTAGAGACATTATTCTAGAGTAAGAAGTCCATGTTATAACCAAATGGCCTCTGTTTAACATGCTTCATATGTCTTTGCTATACATATTAAAACCAACTATAAACATTTGTTATCTATTGTTTTACACACAATCAGTCAAGTATAACAGTTCATGACCAGCAAAAAAAAAACTACACAAATCTCTGTTTTCCGTTCTATGCAAACGAGTTCGTAAAAAAAAATCTAAGTTCATGAATTATTTCTTATAAACTATTCCGCTAATAACAGTTTAACATATGCGCATAAATACACTTAAAAAAAACATGTTCCTAGTTATTTGATCTTTTTATCATATTATACTTCATTAATCTCTATCTATAAGTTAATGAACATAATACCATAAATCATGGGATTGTCATGAAAATAACCAATTAGGCTACCACACTTGCAATGAAATTAACCCTCGTTAGATTGAGACAAGCATGTTCAGCACGATAGTTCGTTCTACTAGGACTAACTACGCTTGCGGGTATGTATCAAGCAGTAACAAGAGCGTTTTATTTCATCTTGTCTTTTTTTTTTCTTCTAATTCTTCAACCTAACTAAAACAAAAAATACAAGTATAATAACCGTTTGTCTCAGCCACGAGATTTTTATAGACAATGTATGATTGGTTAATTACTTAATAAGGCCTATCTAGGTTTCTTTCCACTAGTACGAGGTTAAGTTTTCTATTTTGTCGAAATTAACCATACAAAATATAAAAAAAAAGTAGCAAAATGAACTTATGATTAATCACATATACAAACTTTAGCACTGGGATACGAGTAACGCCCCGCGTACTTTAGGCATTCATAGTATATGTCTTAAACTTACATTAGTAGATAAATATCGCGTTAACGTTTTTTACGTGACTAATTTAACGTAATAATTTATGAATTAAGAACTGACAAATATTTGACTAGTGTGTCGGGTTTTGTTATTTGTGTAGAACACGTAAATTCCATTAGTCAATTCGCTACAAATGGTATAAAAATTTAACTACAGCAGAGTGACGTTAGGAATTTTAATTAAGTGTCAAGGCCTGTTTTGTAAAATACCTGTCCGTAATCTCAAATAAACTAGAACTGTTTAGTATTGAAAAAAACAAAAAACTTAGCCTTCCTCTTTAGTTTCATATTTCATCACGTGAACAATAGCCTAACACGGACAGAATGAATGTTTTCCAAAAATTATTTCATTTTTTGTTTGTTTGTTTAAGTTATACAATTGGCTATTGGAGCTGTGCTCACCACGGATATCGAAACCCGATTTTTAGCGTTATAAGCCTTCAGGCTTACCGCTGAGCCACTGTAAGGGGGAGGCTTTTAATTTTTTTTATTCCTTTTTCCGTTAAGTTATGAAATAATATCTATCAACATGGAGGCTAATCACATATTGAAAGCAGATCTATGAGTAATGATTTATCTGGATCTTTAGAATTACGTTACCCCCGGTAATTCTCCGGACTTACAACGCTAAAATCCAACGATCGATTCCTCCACTGTGCACATGGACAGAGCGCATATTGCCCATTGTGTAGTTTTGCGCTAAAAATAAACAATCAAAAATTCCCGTTAAATTAACCTAAGTAGTCACAAGCATCTTGAAGGTTAAACTGGTTAATAACCACATTAAAGGTTACCTGCCAATCAAACAATACGTAATAACCACATTAAAGGTTACCAGCCAATCAAACAATACGTAATAACCACATTAAAGGTTACCAGCCAATCAAACAATACGTAATAACCACATTAAAGGTTACCAGCCAATCAAACAATACGTAATAACCACATTAAAGGTTACCAGCCAATCAAACAATACGTAATAACCACATTAAAGGTTACCAGCCAATCAAACAATTCGTAATAAACACATTAAAGGTTACCAGCCAATCAAACAATACGTACGAAATAAATACCAAAATGTCTTCATATTCTAAAGCAGACAACTAATAGTTTAATAAATTATCCCGAGATACTTTTTAAAATATTTTCTTAAAGGAATTTTCATTATATTAATTAATCTAATTATCAATTCTGTTTCTTCATTGTATCATCCCTTTTTTTTTCTTTTTACAATTGAGTAAAAAAGCTATTAAATACACGTTACTTCGTCGTCTGTTTACTGTTTCTATAATATTTCCGTCCCTTTTCCTTCTGTATTTCCAGGTTAAGAAAACAGCAGCTTTATTTTCCTGTGTCTTTATTAGCTGATTGTAACAATACAGCTCACACTTTCTGTTACTATCCATTTAAACCTTTTCTACGTACGTTTTTGTTATTGTAACATATATTAGTTCATATATTATGGATTTGTATTTTCCTCATAACTTAACCAGTTTTTTTTTTTTACAAGCGAATAAAAATGTTCGACAAATATAATCGCAACGTGAACACAAACACGAGTATTAAATATTTAACAGCTATATTGTTAGCTAGCTTGCTTGAAATAATGAGGAGGCTTGGTGGTTAGTGTGTCAGGATGTAGTTCCAAATCTGCAGAATGCCAAACTTTTAGATGTAGGAATGTTATTAAAGCAATTCTGTAAAAGATGGGTGCTGCTGGTTGACTACCATTCCCCCTGATAGGCTATGTAAGCGGTGGGTGCTGCTTGGTTGACTACCCCTCTCCCCTGATAAGTAGTTCTAAATCAGTGATAGCTATGCCTTGTTCGGGGTCTCTCTTTCAGGACCGTCATTTCATAGAAGGTTTGAAAGGGGTTTGTAAAGAAGATTGACCTCGCCTGCCCCCCCCCCCCAATTCAGTTGGGACATCTACATTGTGACGTAACTTGCGTACATGTTTTAATCCGGTGTGATTACAAATGTCTCACAGAAACTGCCATTTGGAGCTCCTTTTCCAGGTTGAGTGGGGTGGCCACCCCTATCGCTCCCTTATATGACACCCTTATTCAGGTTAAAATTACCGAATATCCGAAGTTTAATATATATTGTACAACATAACAAGCTCTACCATGAAATAATTGAAGTATGAGTCTCCGTGAGGGTTTATGCCCCTCATGAAATAGTTCAAGTATGGGTTTCCGTGGGGATTCTTACCCCTTTACCTTGTAAAAGTTTTAGGAAACAAACCTGCATGTCAAAAAAAAAAGATTTAATTGCATACAAGTGACGCGGTAATTCATCATGCACTGAAACTGGTTCCAATTATTTTAGGGGCAAAAGATCATATAATATTGGACTTAGAAGTACCTAACAGAACATATAATATTGGATTTAGAAGTACCTAACAGAACATATAATATTGGATTTAGAAGCACCTAACAGAACATATAATATTGGATTTAGAAGCACCTAACAGAACATATAATATTGGATTTAGAAGCACCTAACAGAACATGTAATATTGGATTTAGAAGCACCTAACAGAACATATAATATTGGATTTAGAAGCACCTAACAGAACATATAATATTGGATTTAGAAGTACCTAACAGAACATATAATATTGGATTTAGAAGCACCTAACAGAACATATAATATTGGATTTAGAAGCACCTAACAGAACATATAATATTGGATTTAGAAGTACCTAACAGAACATATAATATTGGATTTAGAAGTACCTAATAGAACATATAATATGGGATTTAGAAGCACCTAATAGAACATATAATATGGGATTTAGAAGCACCTAATAGAACATATAATATTGGATTTAGAAGCACCTAATAGAACATATAATATTGGATTTAAAAGCACCTAATAGAACATATAATATTGGATTTAGAAGCACCTAATAGAACATATAATATTGGATTTAGAAG
>NW_013669507.1:97231-97789 GCF_000517525.1 Limulus polyphemus | reverse complement strand
ACCTAATAGAACATATAATATTGGATTTAAAGCACCTAATAGAACATATAATATTGGATTTAGAAGCACCTAATAGAACATATAATATTGGATTTAGAAGCACCTAATAGAACATATAATATTGGATTTAGAAGCACCTAATAGAACATATAATATTGGATTTAGAAGCACCTAATAGAACATAGAATATTGGATTTAGAAGCACCTAATAGAACATAGAATATTGGATTTAGAAGCACCTAATAGAACATATAATATTGGATTTAGAAGCACCTAACAGAACATGTAATATTGGATTTAGAAGCACCTAAGCCAAGTTATGCAAATCCATCAACTTTATGGCCAGGTGGTTAGGGTGTTTGACTCGCAATCTGAGGGTTGCGGGTTCGAATACCCCTCCCACCAAACATGCTCGCCCCTTTCAGCCGTGGGGGCGTTATAAAGTGCGGTCAATCCCACTATTCGTTGGTAAAAGAGTAGCCCAAGAGTTGGCGGTGGGTGGTGATGACTAGCTACCTTCCCTCTAGTCTTACACTGCTAAATTACGGACGGCTAGCG
>NW_013669507.1:93511-96714 GCF_000517525.1 Limulus polyphemus | reverse complement strand
AAACCAAACTCATATATATATATATATATATATATATCTCCAATGTAGGTCATCTTGGAATTAAATTAGATTCAAACTTGCCCTGCAGCTTGAAAAAGATTAGAACCTATACTTTTCGAGATGATATCTTTGGAAACAAATATTACTTTATCTTGATTTAACACATATATAACAAGACATCGTTAGAATAATAGCTTTAATTACTACGTTCTGTTATTCTGTGAAGCTAAAACAGTATATAAACAGCAGTACCAGACACACAAGTCATCAACGTGTTACATATAAAATATATGTGATTAATTGTAGACATAATGACACAAGTTAGTAGCATCTTAAGCCTATAAATACACAGTATCCATTAAGAAAGTAAAATTTTAGCCAGCTTCTACATTTTGGTAGAGAATACACAGACGCTGTTACAGTATTCTGATAATAAACAGACGCTGTTACAGTATTCTGATAATACACAGACGCTGTTACAGTATTCTGATAATAAACAGACGCTGTTACAGTATTCTGATAATAAACAGACGCTGTTACAATATTCTGATAATAAACAGAAGCTGTTACAATATTCTGATATATGTTCAAATATATTACGTTGTACAGAAGAAATGATCGCAAAATTAAAATATTAATTTATCTGACTACAGTGAAAAGGCTTAGGACCAACTTTCGAGAACGGGCTAGAGTCGAGTTTTATTTAATTTTAAATTTTAGTCCCCCCCTACCCTCCTCAATTTTATTGTTTTTTTATACTACAGTTTCTTAGGCTTAGATTACCGAGAACTGAATTTCAGGCCATTTGTAGCTTGTGGATGGCTTTGCCGCTCGGGGTTACTGAGAACTGGGTTTCAGGCCAGTTGCAGCTTGTGGATGGTTTAGCCGCTCGGGATTATAAATACTGCGTTTCAGGTCAGTTGTAGCTTGTGGGTGGTTTAGCCTCTCGAGATTACTGATAACTGGGTTTCAGACCAGTTGTAGCTTGTAGGTGGTTTAGCCGTCCGGGATTATTGAGAACTGGGTTTTAAGTCCGTTGTTGCTTGTGGATGGTTTAGCCGCTCGGAATTATTGAGAACTGCGTTTCAGGCCAGTTGTAGCTTCTGGATGGTTTAGCCACTTAGGATTACCAAGAACGAGGCTCACAGCAAAGACTATATAAAAGGCAAATTAGGCTGTTTGTTTGTTCGTTCCACAAAGTTACACCGTGAATATCGCGTCATAAGCCTGCTGACTTATCGCTGAGCCGCCAGGGGGGGAGGGGAGCAAACTAGGCTGCTGTGGAAGAGAATAATATTAAGAGAACGTATACTTAATGTTGAGTTTATAACCAATCACGAAACTAATTCTGTCTGTATAATCCTTTATAAAAACACGTGCTTTTTATACCGAAACTAAACTAAGTTGTAGGCTTAATGTATACATATAAGATAGTAGATAACGCATTCAATATTGTTAACAGCGCCGAGATATCAAAATCCAGTAAATATAACATTAAGTTAAATTCCAGTGCATCAGCTAAAACGTAATATGTCAAGTTATGCCAACACTAAGAACAATATGTTTCTTGACATTATTACACTGGCATTATTATAGTTTGTTTAACCACACCAACCAACTTCTTGGGGACGACATCTTGCCGATTTTGAGATACAGAACAGTGTTTACAGTTTTGTAGTTTCTACGTTGTATAAAAACTGATAAATCTCTCGATGTTTTAATAGTGTTAGTCTAACACCGAAGTAGCTTATGATTTAAATTATATTTTTTCCCACAGTATACGGCGGTGTAGGTTTTTTTTTCTTGCAAAGATTCAGTTAAAAATCAATTTTCGTTACAAAAAATCTCGCCCCATTTTACGTAAAACTCTATGCTGAGCCTTGGGGACTATCCAGGTAACGGATAACCTTTCCACTAGTCCCTGTACTCTTCATCCCTCAGCTGTCATAATTACAAAAAGCAGGGATCCCACTTAGAACAAACTCTAAAATTAGCAACATGGCAGAATTCATATTTAAACAACTAACTATATTTCATGGCACAGCTCCAATACATGTGGTGCTTGTTCCAACAGGCCTTATCTTCACGGACGAAGTTATTGTATTCTGGTGAAGTCGACGTTTGTAGTTTTACTCGAGTTTCTCAATATTATATTTAAGAAACAGATACTAATCTGTTCACTCTTACCATAAATAGATTTTAAAAAAACTCCTCTTTTTTATTCATAATGGTGAACACAAATACTTCAAGTTATCCAGATTGTGTGAAATTCACACACGCATAAAATCACGTTATTGCAAGTTATCCAGAGTGTGTGAAATCCACACACACACATAAAATCACGTTATTGCAAGTTATCCAGTGTGTGAAATCCACACACACACATAAAATCACGTTATTGCAAGTTATCCAGTGTGTGAAATCCACACACACATAAAATCACGTTATTGCAAGTTATCCAGAGTGTATGAAATCCACACACACACACACACACACACATAAAATCACGTTATTGCAAGTTATCCAGAGTGTGTGAAATCCACACACACATAAAATCACGTTATTGCAAGTTATCCAGAATATGTGAAATTCACACACACACAAAATCGTGTTATTGCAAGTTATTCAGTGTGTGAAATTCACACACACACACACATAAAATCATGTTATTGCAAGTTATCAAGAGTGTGTGAAATTCACAAACATATAAAATCATGTTATTGTTGTTTTTGTCCTACACCGACTTGTTCAAATCCACAAACAAGATCGTCAAACCAGTTTGGTTTGGTTTATTAGGAATTTCGCGCAAAGCTACACGAGGGTTATCTGCGCTAGCCGTCTATAATTTAGCAGTGAAAGACTAGAGAAAAGGCGGCTGGTCATCACCACCCACCCCCAACTCTTGGGCTATTATTTTACCAGCGAATAGTGGGATTTGCCGTCACATTATAACACCCCCACGGCTGAAAAGACCAGCATGTTTGGTGAGATGGGGATTCGAACCCACAGATTGCGAGTCGAGCGCCCTAATCACCGGGCTATGCTAGGCCTGTTTAGTTAACGTACCGTAATTGAGTGTACAACAATGTAAGCTATAGTTCGTTGAATAACATATGTTAACTACAGCAAAACAAACGAAGAAACGAAAAATTACAGAGTTCGTGTGCTAAAAAAAAAAAGGGGTGAAAAGGGAAATGTTCACA
>NW_013669507.1:91826-92679 GCF_000517525.1 Limulus polyphemus | reverse complement strand
GTAGTATTATCATAGGTTTCCAACAATTATCAAGTAGTATTATCATAGGTTACCAACAATTATCAAGTAGTATTATCATAGGTTACCAACAATTATCAAATAGTATTATCATAGGTTACCAACAATTATCAAATAGTATTATCATAGGTTACCAACAATTATCAAGTAGTATTATCATAGGTTACCAACAATTATCAAGTAGTATTATCATAGGTTACCAACAATTATCAAGTAGTATTATTATAGGTTACCAACAATTATCAAGTAGTATTATTATAGGTTACCAACAATTATCAAGTAGTATTATCATAGGTTAAGCATGTTGCATATACAGAAACATGTGGAAATATATAGATAGATATATGTATGTCTGTCTTCAGTTTGCTGGTTTGTATCTTTTACATTCAGAATCTGATTAACATGAAGTGTTTACCAGAAGGACTAAAAAAGCTATTTTTCAAAGAGTTAGAAACATGAAATCATCCCATACATACGATAAAGATTTCAGTATATTTCACAGAAATTACGAGTTTATGTAAAACGTTACGGATCCCAATTCTTGTCCACCGTGTTCGCAGCTGTCAATAAGTTGAAATTCCGTGTGATTGGGTGATAAACTACTAGGTCATTCAAAGTGGAGCTCCGCCATGTTACTCCTAAGTCCCGCCCTTACTACGTCATATTTGTGTTCCATTACCTGCCCATTTTTTCTTTAGCTACAATGATTAGCTAGAATATCACTAACGTTTTAAAAGACATCGTGGAATTAATATTGGTGTGACACATTTCAAAAAGTTGTAAGAACGAGACTTTTTTTTGCACGAACCTGTAGATCTTTAGCGACGATTCTTGG
>NW_013669507.1:86406-90870 GCF_000517525.1 Limulus polyphemus | reverse complement strand
CAAGATGAGAAAGGATATTAATAACACTCACTAAGTTAACCTCACAAGATGAGAAAGGATATTAATAACACTCACTAAGTTAACCTCACAAGATGAGAAAGGATATTAATGACACTCACTAAGTTAACCTCATAGGGTGAGAAAAGATATTAATAACACTTACTAAGTTAACCTCATGAGGTGAGAAAGGCTATTAATAACACTCACTAATTTAACCTCATAAGGCGAGAAAGAAGATATGCAAACGTAAACACTTGTCAGTTTGAAGAAGTTGGAAGTCTAAAAAGTATCAAAAAACTGGAGAAAAAAAATCCTAACGAACTTGATAATTTCACTAAATACGAACATAGATGTTATTAATACATACACTTTCTGGTGTTAATAATACATACGTAGGTGTTATTAATACATACACTTTCAGGTGTTAATAATATGTACATGTACATTTCAGGTGTTATCAATACATACATTTCAGGTGTTAATAATACATACATATAATGGCTGGAGACGGCTTGAATGGGTAATGAAGAAAAACTTTAATATAAGTTTAACATAACAGTAAATGTACAACGTTTCGGCAAGGTTTTGTCATCATCAGGTAACTGTCAAGTGCTGTTGATTTCTTACGTTCTGTTACTAAAGTAACCAATATCGTCTGAGTCAAGTGCTGTTGATTTCTTACGTTCACGTGAACTTTTCCATGCACTGAACACGTGCTCTTTGGCGTCAAACATTTTTGTACAAGAATGTTAAAATAGTCTCTAACAGTTAAAATTATCTCGCTTGTCACCATAATACGCGACTTGTTGTTTTTTTTTTAATTTACAACGCCTGTAAGTTTTATTCAGTTTAAAAAAAAAATGCTGGGATGAAGAACAACGGTTGCTGCAATCTTCCAAAAATCGTTGCCAAGTGTGACGTCATGTCTATTTTTAACACTTCAGACCTTATTATAGTATATGGTTAAAAAGTATCCACAGGAACACAAAGGCAGTTTTGACTCATCACACTAGAAATAGCCTAATAACTCGTGTGTGTTTTTATCTTCTACAGTTTGACAGCTAGCGTCTGTGACCGTGGCAAGTAGAAGCTGGCGAGGACTCTAGAGTTGAGACTTGGGAAACCCATCAAACCCCAGCAGCCTTGCAGAACTATAAAAGCCACGAACCCAGCATCACACAGAGTGCTGGCACCCTATTTAGGGCGAATAACAGAATTAGCATACACGCCCGGTAGTGTGTGTTTCTCGTGTTGGCTGTGCTACAGTATTCTACGTAAGCTCTCAGGCTAAATACGCTTACATGCTGCAGACGTCAGTTACAGTAACAGAAAAGGTTATAGTAAAAGTGTCACGGACTGTTGATGTAATAAACTCTTCCTTCAGACCTGACTCATGTCTTCATAACGTCATTTCATTTTTGAAGCTGGAAGAATCCTGAAGATGCGCGAGCTTGGCGAAACCTTATGTGGATAGCTTTAATATTTAATTTTAGATACAGTTTTTCTTGTAGAAGGAGACGCGGTTAATGTTTCAATCCTTTCGGGGCTATGGAAGAGTGAAAAGATTCAGGTTCAAATGCTAAGCCTACAAGTCAATGATAAAACTGTTATTTGGCCACTGCGACAGTGTCGACATCTATGCTATTCAATACATCGCTTGAACTAATTTCCAAATAGTTTTTATTTACAAATGAGATACATATTTCCTTTTTAATACGTAAACTTCTGATAATCTTAAAATCGTTGAGATTAAATATTTAACTTGTTTAATTGACCATTAGTAAATAAATTACTATAATAGAAAAAAACGAGTTCGCTTTTATAACTGATTTTCTAACGGTATTATTACCCGCGTTTCGTCTTATTTGGAGGTTTGTATATCCCAAAACCCAAAGTAATTATACTGTAAAGCTTATAGTGAAAACTTTATTTATTGTTAAAAGATTTGTCTTTCCGATAGCCAATCCCTTACGTTGATTTTATACACAACAATATAATTTTACAATAATAATGTTTATATACTCTCGTGCGAAGTTCTCCGCAGATTCGGATTATTGAGAAATCTTTTCTATAAGCCTAAAAGCAGTTAACGTGTCTTGTTTGCCCCGATGTAGACATAATGGCGAAACGTTGGCTTAAATTAAAGATAACAAAAAATATATATATATTTATGTCTTCTGAAATAGAACTTCTGAAACGAGCCCTAGAAAATTGTACTACATAAACCGAAGAAGTTAAAAAAAATCTTGTCTAACGACTTGACGTCATTGAGAAGGTTCGAGACTTCTCAAATTCTCTATTTGTTTACTTTTGCATTCTGTTGAAATTCTTTCGGTTTCTGATATGGAACATCAACTCCAACAGTTGTTGGTAAGAAAGGACTTCTTTCTGCGCAGACTTTCAATCAAGTGATAGAGAACAATAACCGTTGATAAGAATCATTGTTTGTATTATCGTTTGAACACATAACCATTAAATCCGGAGTCAAAAAAAAGGGGGTAAAGAGACCAGAAAGTTTTCAATAAAGTTGGCTGTATGATTAATCTATCGTCATTGGCTCGAAACAGCACACAAAGCTTAGGTTCTCAGCGATTTAAAAAAAAATCGCAACTTTCCGCTCAGATGAACAGGACTTGGCGTATGATCATTACATTTCCAGTAAATTAGGCTCCTGAATTTAAAATCGGGATTTATCATGCTTATTTCACTCGCATAATGACAGACTAGAAGTTGAAAAAAAGCTGCACGTGGTGAGCACATTTGTATATAATAAGCGGCGAGAATGACAGATCAAATTACTGATAACAGGAAGTGATACTTAAATAAACAGACTAACTAAGACATTCGACGATTTTAAATTGTCCAAAGATACACGTGTATACCTCCACTAATGGCATGCACAAATCACGTGCGACTTTTCGCCAAGATTCTTCGGCTTTAAGAACCTCATATTCAACTCAGTGACGCAATAATTTCACGATATTTAAAACTCTGAAGTTTACTGATAATACATGAATAATTAAAAATAAGTAATGTTTATTTTACTTATGTACATTTTCACACAATGCAATATTAGCAGATTTTATGGCATTGGAAAAAAAATAAAATAAGAGGCTGAAAATAGAGCGAGGAATGCATATTATTTAAAGTTATCCCCTGACCAGACAAGAGGAACCATATCAGTGATACCACCTGTCAATGATTTTTTTTTTCTGGTGTGAGGGTAAAGATCAATAAAGAAGTCAAAGTAATCAAACTTCAAAATCTAAAGTTTGAAGTAATTTAATAATTCTATTGACATGTGTGAAATATCTACATTTCATTTGCTTGTTCGTTGGCAAGCATAAAGTTACTCATTGGGTTATCTATGCTGGTATCGAAACCCAATTTTTAGTGTTGTAAGCCACAGATTTATCGCTGAGCCACGGGGGGGGGGGCTTAGTTCTTAAGAGGTGCAGCACTAACTTAGCTCGTCACTGTCGACATATTATTGGTATTTTATTCTCCAGTAAAAAAGTTGAAAGTTTTGGAACTGCATGAAAGAAATTGAATAAAACATATACAAAAGGATAACTGTACTGTGTGCTTTTCTTGAATTGAGATTGATGTTTTAAACGATGTTTCCAATACTACACAAGTAAAACTTATAAAGAGGCGTTTCATTTTAGAAGGAAAATCCGCATGCTGTAGCGCCATCTCTAGCCACATTGCCAAAGCTTTTAATGTGCGGTTGGATTGAGAATACCGTTACGTGTTCTCTAGTATGATAAAATACACTGGAAAGAAAATATGTTATCTGATGCTCAAAAATGTCAGGAAAGGCGTTAAAAACACATATATTTTATATGATGTTAATGGTGCAGTTATTATATTTTGAATAATCGCTCAGACTTCTGATTTTGTTGCACTTTCAAAATATAATGGCAACAAAATGTCTGAAAATAATTGTTTCAATGAAAGAGAATCAGGGGGCAAAATGGAAGAAAATGTCTAAAACAACAGAAACAAAAGCCAGAGAGTTATGTAATTACGATTAGATAAATAACAGTGAGTAATGAAAAAGGAGGAGCAGAGATTAACTAAACGAAATGAATCTAATATCTTTGTTAAGTAAGATCGTCACAATCAAAACATTGGACTTCATCACATTCATGTTGAGTTTACTCGGCACCTGGCTTCTGACATCGTAGGCAATAACAAAAACATTAAGATATAAAAATGTAATGTAGTAAATATGTTTAAGGATTTCACGTAAACTGCGTAGTAATTAGGCTTAAAGATTTGAATGGAAACATCGTAGTCGGTATAAGTTAATGACTGCATTGTTGCAGCGGGTGTAGGTTTATTGACTGCATTGTTACATCAGGTATAAGTTTAATGCCTACATTGTTGCAGCGGGTGTAGGTTTATTGACTGCATTGTTACATCAGGTATAAGTTTAATGCCTACATTGTTGCAGCGGGG
>NW_013669507.1:81785-85579 GCF_000517525.1 Limulus polyphemus | reverse complement strand
ATATATATATATATATATATATATATATATATATATATATATATATACAAAATCGATATGAAACACGTTAAGAAATCAATCGCAAAAGATATACACACACAAATGACGTCAGTGAAATACGGGAGTCACCAGGTTAAATCAGTTTGAAATCCATTACGTTTGTAATATTCTTTACTGTATACAAATGGATGTTTACTGGGCAACATTGGGCTTAACATTCTACAGATTCTAGAGTTTTCTGCATGCTACAAATACTACGCACACCTCTATTCACAGATATGATTAATTTAAGGCAAAGTTTTTGCATCCAAGCTCGTGATTTCAAACGTAACGGCTCATCCCCCGGTAAAATGTCGATGAACCCCCCTGGGAAAAGACGACAAATGCAGCGGCAACAAAATTCTCAGCGGCAACAAAAGAAATCTTCATATCTCAACAAAGAGTGTAAACTTTCGGCAACTCACAAAGACGCGGCCCTCCTTGATCGGGGGAAGGGAAGAAGTGGAGTAGATTACAAATAAAACGCTTTTGTCGATTCGCTAGGGGATTTCTATTGTGCAAGAGGGTTTATTCTATGGAATCTGAGGGCCTTCCATTTCCACTCAATTTATAGGAAGAATACAATAATTGACAACACTGATTAGAATAGTATCTTTTGGTGACCACTGTTTTAAAGCTTCCTTCAAAGAGCTTAGTCCTAAAAGATCTTTTTGTATCAATCTAACGGCATCGCCGAGAGCAAAATTAGCTTTTCATCACAAAGAGCATTTGTTTGTTTTCAATTAATGCTTTTGATCCAAATTACAGCTTTCCACTAAGAACTTCATGAAAATCCACACAACACATTTAATGGACTTTAGTGAAACGATCAGTATTAGCAAACTCTTAATTGCACATACAATTTATATTCTGAAGAGCAAGTTTTTTTGTTTTTTTTTAAAGAAAGTCACGCGGTAATATGTTTCATAATCTAAAGACTACATATATATCGCACCTGTTCGGTTAATACTTGTTGAAGTTATGTGCAGGACTTGTTCACGTTCTAACCTTCTTCTTGCACGGGATCGTGTAAAAGAGAAACGACATATTCTGACACCAAACACGTGCGTTGCAGTTCTTAAAATCGGGTGTTTTAGTTGTTTGTTTCCTTCCAAAATTGTCGTCGTTTCTAAAAACATTTGAAACGAAACGGATTATGTTTTAGCATTTGCTAAAGAAATGGATCGCATAATAGCTTATACTGCAGTTTGTAATGTCTTACTTGTTTACTTTAGGGCAGGGCTGTTTGCGCCTTATCCATCGCGGGGGATCGAACTCCGGTTTTAAGTGAACTGACCGCTGACCCACCATGGAAGAATTCAGAATAGCATTCTGTTACACTTTCAAGTAACTATGAATTATCGAAGCAAGTAAAAACAAAGATTAAAAACTTTCTGGAAACAGTTTTGGTTTAACTTAAGAAACTATGAAAGTATACAAGATACTAACTAATGCAGTTCAAAAAGTCTCAACTAGAGGGCGCTCTAGTACAGCCAACTGTGAACGGAAAATCGTATGATTAAGTTTGTTTTTTTATTCGAAGGTTTCATAAATACGAAATAAAATTTCTGAGTCACTAAATTAATTAATCTCAATTATTCTGCTCTCCACGTCATCTTCGTCAACCGTCTAAACAGATAATGTCTGGTCTGAATTGAAACATCTCTTTCACGTTAATTTTATCTATTTACAAGTTGTAATGTGTCTGTCTATGACTGTGAATAAAACCAATGTCTCAGTCTAAATACCTATCAAAGTATTATATCAAATGCTTAGCTTACTTATTTCATTACAGGTTCAGTAAGAAAATGGAGAAACACAATACTGATTAATATAAATAAACACTACCCAAACATCAACTAAATAAATAATTTTTAGTTCTGTTTAAAGGTTGCTTCACAATTTGCAGTGTTGTTCAAAATAAAATGTTGAACAAATATGTTGATCAAAGTGAAAAACTTCACTGGAAATCATTAGCCCCACCTCCAAACTACTTGAAATCACTAGCTCCGCCTCCAAACTACTTCAAATCACGAACTCCGCCTCCAAACTACTCCAAATCACGAACTCCACCTCCAAACTACTTCAAATCACGAACTCCGCCTCCAAACTACTTGAAATCACTAGCTCCGCCTCCAAACTACTTCAAATCACGAACTCCGTCTCCAAACTACTTCAAATCACGAACTCCGCCTCCAAACTACTTCAAATCACTAAATCCGCCTCCAAACCACTTTAAATCACTAAATCCGCGTCCAAACTACTTCAAATCACGAACTCCGCCTCCAAACTACTTCAAATCACTAAATCCGCCTCCAAATTACTTCAAATCACTAAATCCGCCTCCAAATTACTTGAAATAATTAGCTCCAAAACGTTTTTATATTAAATTTATTGTATTAATTTGATTAAAGTGATTTGTGCATATTAATTAACAAGTTTAATAGCAGGAATTGAGTTTAATAGCCCACATTGAGTTTATACAATAAATGTCTATTTTAATTCATAGTCCCTATCTTAACAAGCTATAAGGAAATATATTTCAGATACTGAAGATATAATGTGACTAAGTATTTCTGTCGGCGTTAAATGAAACTCTTCCTCTGTGGGAGTCAAATAAACATCGAGTCACTTTGAAAATTAAAATTAATAACTGAAGACACTTTGAAGATGTTGAATGCTACAGTAAGTCTGTAGGTGTCATTAGTTTGAAGTCATGTAGGTGTCACCTGGATTATAGTAAGTCAGTAGGTGTCTCAGTTGGAGTCATGTAGGTGTCACATGGATTATAGTAAATCTGTAGGTGTCATTAGTTGGAGTCATGTAGGTGTCACATGGATTAAAGTAAGTCTGTAGGTGTCTCAGTTGGAGTCATGTAGGTGTCACATGGATTAGAGTAAGTATTTAGGTGTTAAATGTGGTCAATTTATATATATTTTCATGAAACAAGAATTATCAAACTGAATGAAGTTATTCTGGGCACGTCATTTGGGGAGTGTTAATAGAACTATGGATTGTCTTGTAGGTGTCAAATGGCACGGAATCCTCAAATGGAACAGAGCGAAACTGTAGGTGTCAAATGAAACGGTGTTACGCTCTACGTGACAAATTAAGTAGGGTCTGGCATGACTTGGTGGTTAGGGCACTCAACTTTTAATCTGAGGGTCGTAAGTTCGAGTCTCTTTCCCAATTATGCTCGCCTTTTCAGCTACGGAGGCGTTATAATGTGACGGTCAATCCCGCTATTCGTTAGTAAAAAGTAGCCCAAGAGCTGGCGGTGGGTGTTGAATATGTGTATTTTTTCTAGTGTATTACTTCAGAATTAGGAGCGGCTAGTCCCCAAGAAGCTTTGAGCGAAATTCAAATATAAACAATTTAAATAAAGTCGTCCTGTACGTTTCAGATTAAAGAAATAAACAATCTGTAACCGCCCAATAAAATGAAGAGCATGTCAAGGGTTAATTGGAAAGATCTGTAGGAATCAAAGGAGATTTAATAAGTAGGCAACAGATGACAAGAGAACCGAAAGATACCCCAGTTATCACGAGAACCGAAAGATACCCCAGTTATCACGAGAACCAAAAGATACCCCAGTTATCACGAGAACCAAAAGATGCCCCAGTTATCACGAGAACCGAAAGATGCCCCCAGTTATCACGAGAACCGAAAGATACCCCAGTTATCACGAGAACCGAAAGATGCCCCAGTTATCACGAGAACCGAAAGATGCCCCAGTTATCACGAGAACCGAAAGA
>NW_013669507.1:73685-81353 GCF_000517525.1 Limulus polyphemus | reverse complement strand
TGAAAGATACCCCAGTTATCACGAGAACTGAAAGATACCCCAGTTATCACGAGAACTGAAAGATACCCCAGTTATCACGAGAACTGAAGCTATTCAACAGGAATATACTCACTCCGTAGGCTATTAAAAACTCATAAAGGTAAGATTTTGATCATTTAATAATGTGACCTAGTGATTAGAGAACTGAACTAGCAATCAGGCTAGCTCTTTCAGCTGCGGGGGCATTATAATGTGAGAGTCAATCCCACTATTTGTTGGTGATGGGTTGGTTGTGAGTGGTGCTGACCAGCTGCTATTTCTGTTAGATTACTGGTGGTTAGCACAATATCCACAGAGTAACTTTGCGCGAAATTCAGCAAACAAACTAAAATAGAAGCAAATGTTAAATAACGTAGAGACGCTTTGTAGCTGGAAAACCCAATGAAGTGACTCTGTACCTACATGTAAAAACCTTCAAGATTGTTGATGTCGAAAGATATAATTAGAAGTACAATGTGTAACTATATATTCCGGAACGTATTCTTAGTGCTTGTGAAATGTAAAATGGATTTATCTTTCTGCGAATAACATGATAAAAAATAACAGACAACAGGCTCACTGTTCCAATAAAGACTTGACAAGAATTAGCGAAACGTTGATCGAAAACTATAATATTAGCGATGAAGAATAACTCGTTGACATGGTAACTGTGTTAAACATCCGTTCCACCGTCATGTTAACTGTGAATACAGAAGCTGTATTTCTCTCTATTGGAAAAATTAGCGTTTCAGTCTCCATGTTGACGAAACTCAACACTGGGGGGACGCCGTTCCGAAGTCAAGGAAAAGAAGGTTCGTCACAAAATTCAGTCCATGTTTCTACCAAGATGTAACAATGAAGACCACTAAACTGGTATCTGTTACAATGAATGCCACTAATCGGGTATCTGTAGCACCAAAGACCACAAAACGGGTATCTGTTACAATGAAGACCACTAAACTGGTGGGGTACTGTAATGAGGGGTACTTTTATCATCGAATCTGAAGACGGAATGAGGGGTACTGTTATCATCGAATCTGAAGACGGAATGAGGGGTACTGTTATCATCGAATCTGAAGACGGAATGAAGGGTGCTGTTATCAAACTTGAAGACGGAATGAGGGGTACTGTTATCATCAAACTTGAAGACGGAATGAGGGGTACTGTTATCATCGAATCTGAAGACGGAATGATGGGTACTGTTATCATCGAATCTGAAGACGGAATGAGCGGTACTGTTATCATCAAATATGAAGACGGAATGAGGGGTTCTGTTATCATCGAATATGAAGACGGAATGAGGGGTTCTGTTATCATCAAATCTGAAGACGGAATGAGGGGTACTGTTATCATCGAATATGAAGACGGAATGAGGGGTACTGTTAACATCGAATCTGAAGACGGAATGAGGGGTTCTGTTATCATCAAATCTGAAGACAGAATGAGGGGTTCTGTTATCATCGAATATGAAGACGGAATGAGGTGTTCCGTTATCATCAAATATGAAGACAGAATGAGGGGTACTGTTATCATCAAAGCTGAAGACGGAATGAAGGGGTACTGTGTTCCGAGAGCGAGCAGCACGTGTAAAATGCACCGAAACTTACCCGCTTCATTCCCGGCGTTCATTTGTAATCTTCCTGGGAGTATTTGATGTTTGGGCACTGATGTTTTTAGTGTAGATGGCATATAAAAATATTTCCTGATCAAACAGGAAAAACTTGGGTACTCCTCGAAATAACCATTTCCAATCTATATTCCAAGCGATCATTTCGGAGTTTATTCATTCGTCAGTGGTAGTCGGAAATTAGACTTAAAAAAAAAAGCTGAAAATAATTATAATTTAGTACCAATAAACCAGCCTTCACTAGAACTGAAAAGCAAAGAGAAAGTGGACCACAAATATATGCACCGATGGGTTAGCGGTAAGTCTATAGCATTACAAAAATCAGGGGTTCGATTCCCGCGGTGGTCAGAGCACGTGCAGCCAATTGTGTATGTTTGCGCTAAAAGAACAACAGCTAATAGCTAAGCAACGAGCTGCCATAAGTCCCCCAGTAAAAATATTAGTTCAAAAACTGTTAGCTGGGGGTGGGGGTGGGTTATTAGTAGAAGGACAAGAGACAGAAAAACACAGAAACTTTAAAGGCTACACATAAAACACTAAATATCATTTATTTCCGTTTCGCTCTTGTGAAATACCTTCAATGGTTGTTATTTGGTCGTGGTTGGGGGGAAGGCAACATCATCCACCGCCAACTCTTGATCTACCCGTTACCGGACCGAATAGTTAGATTTGACCGTCACTCTGATAATAACGGACCCACGGGATCCAACGTGTGTAGCGTGATTTTTTTTTGCACAGAACCTAAGCTCCATTGTCTGGCACTCTAGCCTCTAGGCCACACCCGGTCCGTTTGGTTACGAACTGATCTGAGATAAGACTGATATTATCCTGTAAAAAGTCAAGGGAAGGTAATTTATGGGCCTGAATTATCATTTCTGAGAATTTATTTATCAGATCCTGTGGAATTCAGAAGTGTAATATACGACTTCTTTTTTTTTCCTTGGGACTTGGAAGGTTTACAGATTAGATAAGCATTTTGTCCACATTGTAATGAACAATGTAGATGTCGCTTTACACAAACATTTTTACTAATTTCTTATTCCACTCGAGTCGTAAATAATCACGAGTATTTTCTCGCGGAAATGATTTGATATGAAAATATCACAGCACTATCTGCACGCGACACGAGCCGTGACGTGTCAAGAGTAATAACAACTCATCTTCGGACCAACAGTCACTTCAAGCTTCATTTGAGTACGAAGCCGTTTGTCACTAGGGAAACAAACCGATCCAAACAATGGCTTAACAATGACCCAAGCGTTTTTGCAATGCCGCACGTTAAGTCTGCGGGAGGTAGAGCAACGGACGCGTCGAAGCATAACCCGTGCTGATCCTCCCGATCTCGGGAGGCACGTTTCCGCAAGCCAGCGGAGCTTTGACAGGCTAATATGAACAGTTAGGGCCTCTTCGGCCACTGAAGCTAAACGACAAAATAATGGTCGCTATGATATCTTTGTACATCACAAAGCTTGCTTTCGGTGTGCCTTGGCTTCTTTCCATACGTTCAGTGAACAAGAAAGTCTTATTTAAAACCGGATGTTAAAAATGTTATTTTACATGAATCATTTGTAGCGAAAATCTCGTCTTTCAAACAAAACTCTGCCAGTTCCGAACCGTAGGAGTGTCATATTAAATATATTCGGTGAGGATTTAAAGTTAACGTTTGTAAGTATAGCCTCGACCCCAGCACCGTTACCTATCTCTCACAATAATCGAAACAGAGAAGAAGAAAAAAAAACAAAAAACACTCAATATTATAGCTGTTTCCCAGTTGTATTACATTGATGTTATATCGAAAGTTTGATAGTTACCCGCAACTTCAAAAAAAAAGATAAGTTTCTGAAACAAATACAGTATTCATTACATATATCTATGTATCTATATAGATAGATGGATGGGGTTAATAACCTGGATGATATAACATTACAGAACGTGTTTCGTTGGATGATATAACATTACTGAACGTGTGTACATGTTTTGTTGGATGATATAACATATTACTGAACGTGTTTCGTTGGATGATATAACATATTACTTAACGTGTTTCGTTAGATGATATAACATATTACTGAACGTGTTTCGTTGGATGATATAACATATTACTGAACGTGTTTCGTTGGATGATATAACATATTACTGAACGTGTTTCGTTGGATGATATAACATATTACTTAACGTGTTTCGTTAGATGATATAACATTACTGAACGTGTGTACATGTTTTGTTGGATGATATAACATTACTGAACGTGTGTACATGTTTTGTTGGATGATATAACATTACTGAACGTATGTACATGTTTTGTTGGATGATATAACATATTACTGGACGTGTTTCGTTAGATGATATAACATATTACTGAACGTATGTACATGTTTCGTTAGATGATATAACATTACTGAACGTGTGTACATGTTTTGTTGGATGATATAACATATTACTGAACGTGTGTACATGTTTTGTTGGATGATATAACATATTACTGAACGTGTGTACATGTTTCGTTAGATGATATAACATATTACTGAACGTTACTGAAGGAAATGCGTGGAGTTAGTTTTTGTTTATTTGTTTTGTTGAAGTTTGCGCACACTTGCCGTCCCTAATTTTGATATACTAACTATCCCTAATTTCAAGTGATATCTGTGCTATCCGTCCCTAATTTCAAGTGATATCTGTGCTATCCGTCCCTAATTTCAAGTGATATTTCTTCTATCCGTTCCTAATTTCAAGTAATATCTGTGCTAGCCGTCCCTAATTTCAAAGTTATATCTGTGCTAGCTGTCACTAATTTCAAAGTTATATCTGTGCTAGCCGTCCCTAATTTCAAGTTATATCTGTGCTAGCCGTCCCTAATTTCAAGTAATATCTGTGCTAGCCGTCCCTAATTTCAAAGTTATATCTGTGCTAGCTGTCACTAATTTCATAGTTATATCTGTGCTAGCCGTCCCTAATTTCAAGTTATATCTGTGATAGCCGTCCCTAATTTCAAGTGATATCTGTGCTAGCCGTCCCTAATTTCAAGTGATATCTGTGCAAACCGTACCTAATTTGAAGTGCTACCTACACTATCCGTCCCTCATTTTGAAATGATATATATATATATGCGCTAGCTGTCCCTAGTTTGAAGTGGTATCTGCGCTAGTCGTCCCTAATTTGATACAAGGCCTCAGCTAATCAACACCACCCACCATAAGTTCTTGGACTAATTTTTTCAAACCGCACAGTAAGATTTGACTGTCACTCTTATAACGCACCAATATTCCCAAAGTGCTAAGCGCGATTGTTTTGTGCGTATGTGTGTGTGTGTGTGTGTGTGTGTGTGTTTGCGGCAGCGGGACACGAACCATAAAACCTCAGCTCCACACTCAGGTATGCTAACCACTGGGTCGAGCTCGTCTCCAACTTTTTTCTTTTCAAGGTACATTGGTTATAATTAGAAGTTAACATTAAGTTAACAGATTAAAAAGTAATGCTACATAATGTTAGTTTGTTCAAAGTCTAACTATCTGAACAATTTGATATAAGTGCAGCAGAAAAAAGATTGCTTAAGTTCTAACATAATATAAATATCCATTGATGTAAACATAGTTGTTTTCCAAGAAAAGTTTTAAAGCTATATTTGTGTGTGTGTGTGTGACTACAATAAATTATTGACGGCTTTCCAAGAAAAATTTTAAAGCTATATTTGTGTGTGTGACTACTATAAATTATTGACGGCTTTCCAAGAAAAGTTCTAAAGCTATATTTGTGTGTGTGACTACTATAAATTATTGACGGCTTTCCAAGAAAAGTTTTAAAGCTATATTTGTGTGTGTGTGACTACTATAAATTATTGACGGCTTTCCATGAAAAGTTTTAAAGCTATATTTGTGTGTGTCACTACAATAAATTGTTGACGGCTTTCCATGAAAAGTTTTAAAGCTATATTTGTGTGTGTCACTACAATAAATTGTTGACGGCTTTCCAAGAAAAGTTTTAAAGCTATATTTGTGTGTGTGTGTGACTACTATAAATTGTTGACGGCTTTCCAAGAAAAGTTTTAAAGCTATAGTTGTGTTTGTGTGTGACTACTATAAATTATTGACGGCTTTCCATGGAAAGTTTAAGCTATATGTGTGTGTGTGTGACTACTATAAATTGTTGACGGCTTTCCATGAAAAGTTTTAAAGCTATATTTGTATGTGACTACTATAAATTATTGACGGCTTTCCAAGAAAAGTTTTAAAGCTATATTTGTGTGTGTGACAACTATAAATTATTGACGGCTTTCCAAGAAAAGTTTCCCAGTAAAACACGTTCGTTAATGTTTACGATAAGTAACGTACGTACAAACATCTGCGAACAACATGCCACGAGGGAGTGAGTGTTCCTTACATCATTTTGACTGTGATAAAAATCAGTTCATTAGTAGCAAGTTGTTAGGCGAAATCCGTGAAACCGGAGCCAATAATCCGCCTCTGATGGACACTGGTCAGTTGGAAAATGTTCTAATCGTTACTACTAGTTTCAACTAGCTCGGGGTCACAAGTTTTGACAAATTCCAGTCCCTTCAAAAAGAACAAGAAGTGAACTCAGTAAAAGGGAACAAGTAGCCAATCGTTCTTTGTTCCAAAAGAAGTCAATTGGCTCTACGCGGTTTATCTACTTCCCTGATCTGTCTTTCTTGGTCCACAAAGAGAGATTGTCCAACCCGTGCGATTAACGTTTTCTTTAATGCCGTATTAAAAAAAGAACATTATCCTTAACGAGTACGTTTCTAAAGTACTTTTTTTTATATCTTTCAAGTAAAAAATAAACCATAAACTTTTAAAAAACATTCTGTAGGAGAAGTAATCATATCTGAGATAAACCAATGGTTAGTATTATATGACGTGTGTGATAGGTGCATAACAAAACATAACCTTTCAACAACTAAGGTGTAATCCATGATACTAATATAACACACATACGTAGCTGAAAAATTTCACTAAAACTCAGTCCCTCCCCCAGTGGCTCAGCGGAAAGTCTGAAGGCTTATAACGTTAAAAACCAAGATTCGATACCCGTGGTGGGCACATCACAGATAGCCCATTGTATAGCTTTGTGCTTGACTACAAGTATACAAACAAGCAAGCACTGAACTTTTTAATAAATGAATTAGTGTTTGGAAGAATAAAACAATAATTTTGTTTACCTCCTTCTTAATACAATTATTTTGGTATCATATTAAGTAACTGTTCATTCGTATTAAGTGTACTTAACTTACTAAACACCTTCTCCAACAAACGGCCGTCCACCAAAAACAAACAAAAAAAACTTACAGTGATCACAAGTCATCATTTAGTTATTGTTTCCACACTTTACAGATGATCCCTTAACAACATATCTCTCTCTTCTGTCGGCTTTATAATATTGCTACGTTTTCGTTTATGTTAGCTCAGTAACGCGTGCAATCACAGAGTTCCAGGAGGTGGACCTCAGTTACACTGCCGGACACTTCAATGGAGACTACGCCGGAAAATTTCTGGTGAACTATTGTGTATTACGTTTTGTCCCTTCGATCTGGTCTCACATTTCTCGAAATTCCCAAACAACCAAGCGTCAAATCCGCCTTGATAGTTAAAGCAGATTTTTACCTTACCTCCAATCCGGGCACTTAATCCCACGCCGGAAGAAAAACGTTATTTGTGATTCGAGGTAGAATTAACTAGCAGTGAACGAATCCCGGAAAATCCTATAAGCTCTTTCCTGACAACACCAAGTAACTCAAGAATTTTTTAATAAATGCACAAAACTTTGATTATGATTTTTCGATTTAGGGCTAGTCAAAGATGATTCTTAGTAATAGGTAAACACATGACACACAAATACATATATATTAAACTGTACTGACTGTATGCCATAATTGTCAACATTATATCATTTTAAAATGTTATATTCAGTACTGAAATAAATTCATTAAAGTTTCTATGTTATTTTCTATATTTTTTTTTTTCTGCAAAGGGAGTTCTAGTTCTTTGTTATTGTGCGCGTGTGTCTTT
>NW_013669507.1:70147-73412 GCF_000517525.1 Limulus polyphemus | reverse complement strand
CCTTTTCCCCCCCCCCCCCCCCTTTTTGTAACCCCTTTTCCCCCCCCCCCCCCGCAATATGCCGTTGTATGTGTCTGCCTAGGTCATCTACATGTTAGAGTGCCGCTGTTTCAATTAGTTTATTTTTTTTATTAGTTATATAATAAGTAACTGATAAACTTTAGATGTCAGATATTATGGGTACTGTGAATTAATTCTCTCGGTAACCTTATATGCTTCAATAAGATAAGCGTATTATTCTTTTCCAAGAGTATTTGCAATAGAATAATATTTTCAAACGACAATTTTTATTAGGCTACAGAATTGACTTATCGCTGAGCTTTTAATAGACAATGACAGTTAAACAATAATACTAAAAAACACTGTATTAAGATTATTTTGCCATTTTTTAAATCGATTTTTTATTGACCACTGATTAATAATCCTTATATATATATTTTTTTCTCACCTTTTTTTACAGTGCTACATTTTGCTGAATGTTTTAGCAGCTTTGAAGACCAAAGAACATAAAACTGTGTGAATATTCAAACCACCTTCCCCACCTAACAAAATACAACGTTCCATTATGTTAGTGTTCTCGGATATTATAGATCGCCGACCCCTTCGCACCCCCACAGTCTTTTTTTTTGGGGGGGGGCTTTTTAGTACGTTCTCGTCATTCATTGTAGTAAATAATTTCGCGGTATTTTTTTTTTTCACTAAACCTTTTCACTTTTTCCTAGAATACACTCCGCCCCCGTCCCAGTTTTGGAATCACTACTTTAGGTGATAGCCTCAATTATCAACCTAGCCAGGCCGATGAGAACTTATAATATTTGAAATTCCAGTTTACGTTATTGTTCATTCCCTCATAAATATACATACTTACACACCATGACTAGTTCCTGATTTATGCCTAAATCAGGCGAACACAGCTACATCTAATTCAACTTTAGGCCTAAATCAGGCGGGAACAACTACGTCTAATTCAACTTTAGGCCTAAGTCAGGCTAGTACAGCTACGTCTAATTCAACTTTAGGCCTAAATCACGCAGGCACAGCTACATCTAATTCAACTTTAGGCCTAAATCACGCAGGTACAGCTACATCTAATTCAACTTTAGGCCTAAATCAGACAGACTACGTCTAATTCAAATTTTCCATGTGGTCCTAAATTAATGAACGAAACGTAGCGATATACATGGATTATCATGGTACTAAGAAGGAAATGTATACCAGTTTCATTCACTACAGAGACAATTCGTTGAAGACTTTTTACTCTAGACAGTAACACTGACGAGAATATGACAATAAGATGAAAAAACTTCGCTCAGTAGTAGAATTACATGATTTATTACTTAGTATATTGCACTTATTTAATTTCTTTATTTAAATAGTTTTAAATACTCTGGCTACTAAATTCCACTTTATACCTGTTGATGAAACTAGAGGTTTTTATAATTCAACAATTTTTATCCCTATTCATTGTGTATTAACGTGTTTCTTCCATTTGTTTGTTTGTTGAATTTCGCGCAAAAGTACTCGAGGGGTATATGACTTAGCCGTCCCTAATTTTTAAAGTGATAGACTAGAGGGAACACTATCTATCGCCAACTCTTGTACTACTTCTTACCACCAAATATTGGGATTAGCTGTCACATTATAACGCCCCCACGCCTATAAAAACCAAAGAGCTTTTTTTCATAAACTACTCACTACCCCACATATAAGAACAGATTTCTTGTTTTTCTTATACTACCTATCCCTGATGAAGCCGCAACGGCGAAACGTTGGCTGATATAATTTTTATTTTTATTATCTGGAGAGTAAAGGTCGCTTTTTTCTAACTTCATTGCCAAAAAGTATAGTATTGAGTAAACATTCTAAATACGTCTTATGCCTAATTATATAGCAGCAAACCCTAGATTATCACCAGACATTATTGTACATTTTAACAATGTCCAATCCGCTGTTTTAATTCATTGAATTAATTCTTATGTCAGATAGTTGGAGCTGAATGTTTCTATGAAATGAAATAGATAATTTTGTGTTATCTTCTTTGTTAATGAATATTATTGATATTAATAATTCTTGTGCTCACTGCTGGGGGTCTCGTGCGAGGCTCGATTTATCAACAGCTGCTTGCTAACGCTGTATCAAACGTTGCCCTGTACAAGCAAATCTCAGGTCAGAGCTACAGAAAAAAATGTTTCTCTCTGGGTTAGATTTTCTCACGATATATAATAAAGGTCCCCCCCCCTCCTTTATTAGCGAAGCATTGTGTATCTGGTACAAACTTATTCAAGTTTCTTACGTATAGATTTTCAAAAATGTACCAGCCATCCTGGTTTAAAATTGAACTTTCCACTTGGTGAAAGTTAATAAACGTTACGGTATATGAAGAGTCATTAGTATTATAAAACCAGCCAAAGTATAGAACACGGAAGGGGAAGCTTCACTAAAGAGAGGGTAGCTATTCAACAGCACTCACTCCCAACTTCTTGGGCTACTCTAATCGAATATTGAGATTATGCCCTTATTCTTATAACGCATCCACGGTTCTAAAGTGCAGAATGCGTTTGCAGCAACGAGACGCGAGCCATGAATCATTGGATCCACAATCCACTAAACGCTAGGTCACGCCCGGTCATTTAAACACGAAAACGTTTTTACTGAAATAAAACGAATCGGATGACCTGCTAAGGATAACAGATTCAAAAACTAGCTTAAGCTGATGACGAAAATTAAAATATACTGGAGTCCCAAACAATATCGCACCTAATGAAACAGGAGAAAAAAATAAACAAACAAAAGCTTATTTACTGCTTGTAAAATATATGTTAAAATATGTAACAACTATTTAACCAAAAACTGGGTTAGACAGCGTGAGAAACACAAGGTGCTGTCGGTAGTTTAATAACAGGGCGTGGTTAAACGTGCATTAAACACAAGGTCCTGTCGGTAGTTTAATAACAGGGCGTAGTTAAACACGCACTAAACACAAGGTCCTGTCGGTAGTTTAATAACAGGACGTGGTTAAACACGCACTAAACACAAGGTCCTGTCGGTAGTTTAATAACAGGGCGTGGTTAAATACACACTAAACACAAGGTCCTGTTGGTAGTTTAATAACAGGGCGTGATTAACACGCACTAAACACAAGGTGCTAGTCGGTAGTTTAATAACAGGGCGTGGTTAAAGACAAGGTGCTGTCGGTAGTTTAATAACAGGGCGTGGTTAAAGACAAGGTGCTGTCGGTAGTTTAATAACAGGGCGTGGTTAAAGA
>NW_013669507.1:65344-69324 GCF_000517525.1 Limulus polyphemus | reverse complement strand
AACACAATGTCCTGTCAGTAGTTTAATAACAGGGCGTGGTTAAACACACACTAAACACAAGGTCCTGTCAGTAGTTTAATAACAGGGCGTGGTTAAACACACACTAAACACAAGGTCCTGTCAGTAGTTTAATAACAGGGCGTGGTTAAATATACGATATTAATACACTCTTCAAATTTTTCTTAGACTTTCGAAATAAGGCGATAATAATTATTATTAGAATTATTATTAGATTATTATTATTATTATTATAATTATTATTAGAATTATTATTAGATTATTATTATTATTAGAATTATTATTAGATTATTATTATTATTAGAATTATTATTAGATTATTATTATTATTAGAATTATTATTAGATTATTATTATTATTAGAATTATTATTAGATTATTATTATTATTAGATTATTATTATTATTAGAATTATTATTTCGCTATATTTGTAAATTTGATGGAAGCTGGCAAATGAGCGGCTAGAGAGTATAGTCACGTGACTTGTTTCAGTGAATTATCAATCAGCTTTTCTAGCATTCTTAGGGTAGAAACAAACAGCGTATCTCGCTATCAAACAGTCTATCGCTATCAAACAGCGTATCTCGCTATCAAACAGTGTATCTCTCAAGAAATTAAGTGGCATTGTCTAATAATTATGAAAGAAGATTTTGGTAATGCATAAAACTTAACTGTATTTCTTCTGCAGTAATTTTATCATGAATGTTAATATCCCCCCCCCTCACATACATACACACAGAGGCTCAGCGGAAAGTCTTATAGCTTACAATGACGTATTACTGCAGGGTCCCCGAAAGTGTTCTATTTCAAGAATATATATAAAATCAAAATTAAGAGAAACAAATATTTGTATTTCTTGCTTTTGAAGTTCATATGTCTTACTGTGTTGTACTCTACAGAGTGCATAATTATTCTCGTGATTCATGGCATGCGCACGTTTTACTGACGTCACGATAGTACAAATTGCAACTTTAAGCGTCCCTTATATGACGTAATTTTAGTGCCTTGTGATTGACAGACAGACAGACAACACACAATTCTATAGTGGTGCAACTGATTTAAACAGGTGACTCCTCCAGGCGGCCTTCTGCCCCCTTTTGGAGAAATAAACGCACGTAGTTCGGTGATTAAAAAGAATTCCAGATATGGACTCCAGTTAACTATGAAGTACGATTATTGAATATTAACAATGAATATTGATAAGGTTTACTTTATACCTAATTTTGGGATAAAGAACCAGGCGGGACAATTATGATAATATTATGATAATAAAAGATATTTAGAAACACAGACTTCATGACAGTGTCGCTGAATGTTTAATAATTTAAGGGAAATACATGTTGTTTTTTGTTTTTTTCATAATTCAACAAGAAACAACGCCGTTCATATTATAAATAACTAGTCCACGGTAAAAACTGGACGTTGTCCGATATAAAATCCTATCACTGCATGAACAAAATCTACGGACATATAACTTGAATTACGACTCGAGCAAGTGGATCTTAGACAGCACGTGGGAAAAACAGTTTATTAATTTTTTTTTTTTTTTACTTCTGCTAACGCCTGACGGGCTTATGGCTGTACGTCTGTTCGTTTGGTTTTGAATTTCGTGCGAAGCTACTCGAGGGCTATCTGTGCTAGCTCTCCTAAGTTTTGAATTGATAGATTAGAGGGCAGGCATAGTAAACACCACATATCGCCAACTCTTGGGCTACTCTTCCGACGAATAGTGGGATTGATCGTCACATTATAACGTCCTCTCTGTTAAAAGGGCAAGCATCTTCAGAGACGAGATTCGAACCTATGACTTTCATATTGTGAGACGAGTGCCCTAACCACCACTTCTCGTCAACTACTCGTTAGCTGACATATATTATGTATAAAAATGAACAAATAATCATGTTAGCTGGTCGTTACTAAGCTGTTAAAATCATGTTATCTGGTCGTTACTAAGCTGTTAAAATCATGTTATCTGGTCGTTACTAAGCTGTTAAAATCATGTTAGCTGGTCGTTACTAAGCTGTTAAAATCATGTTAGCTGGTCGTTACTAAGCTGTTAAAATCATGTCAGCTGGTCGTTACTAATCTGTTAAAATCATGTCAGCAGGCCGTTGCTAAGCAGTTAAAATCATGTCAGCTGGTCGTTACTAATCTGTTAAAATCATGTCAGCAGGCCGTTGCTAAGCTGTTAAAATCATGTCAGCAGGTCGTTGCTAAGCAGTTAAAATCATGTTAGCAGGTCGTTGCTAAGCAGTTAAAATCATGTTAGCAGGTCGTTACTAAGCAGTTAAAATCATGTTAGCTGGTCGTTATTAAGCAGTTAAAATCATGTTAGCTGGTCGTTACTAAGCAGTTAAAATCATGTTAGCTGGTCGTTACTACTCTGTTAAAATCATGTTAGCAGGTCGTTACTAAGCAGTTAAAATCATGTTAGCTGGTCGTTGCTAAGCTGTTAAAATCATGTTAGCAGGTCGTTACTAATCTGTTAAAATCATGTCAGCAGGCCGTTGCTAAGCTGTTAAAATCATGTTAGCAGGTCGTTACTAAGCTGTTAAAATCATGTTAGCAGGTCGTTACTAAGCTGTTAAAATCATGTTAGCAGGTCGTTACTAAGCAGTTAAAATCATGTTAGCAGGTCGTTACAAAGCTGTTAAAATCATGTTAGCAGGTCGTTGCTAATCTGTTAAAATCATGTTAGCTGGTCGTTACTAAGCTGTTAAAATCATGTTAGCAGGTCGTTGCTAATCTGTTAAAATCATGTTAGCAGGTCGTTGCTAATCTGTTAAAATCATGTTAGCAGGTCGTTACTAAGCTGTTAAAGTCATGTGTCACTGGCACGTCATAACCCAGCTTCGAACAACAATAACATTTCTGTTCACTTTAGTGTACACATAAAAGATATGAAAAAAGATGACAATACTGACTGAAATCTTAGTTTACCCCTGAAGCTTCGTATAATTTATAAGTTCGGTACGAACGAATAAAACCAACGTCTCTTGCCCTGATCATTCGACAAAAGTAGATGATATAAATCGCTTGAAGGATTTGTATATCTTGCTAAAAGTTCGCTGATAATAGACTAAAACTGTCATCTATCATTTGTGGATTTGTATATCTTACGTTGCTAAAAGTACGCTGATAATAGGTTAAACTTATTTATCATTTGTGGATTTGTATATCTTACGTTGCTAAAGGTACGCTGATAATAGACTAAAACAGTCATCTATCATTTGTGGATTTGTATATCTTACGTTGCTAAAAGTACGCTGATAATAGACTAAAACTGTCATCTATCATTTGTGGAATTTGTATATCTTGCTAAAAGTACGCTGATAATAGGTTAAACGTATTTATCATTTGTGGATTTGTATATCTTACGTTGCTAAAAGTTCGCTGAGAGTGCAACAGTGTACTTCAGGTTACAAAAACAGTTCTCGGTAATTGGTCGGCAGTGAAAGGGGTACTTCACCAAAGTTTGATCTGTTCACTATAATCTAACCAATACCATTATCTCTTGTTTATAACTTCTGGTTAAGTGACCAGATGATGATGTTTAAATCCCTGTTCTGACATTAGCCACCACTTGGACATGAAGGGTTTCAATACGTTATCGTTCTCTGGAGAACAGTGAAAAATAGTTCACGTGGGCTAAACAGAGTGGTAGTAACCGATCGACAAGGGTTACACATCTCACCACTCTCAGTCCTGTGTTACCAGCCTAGTCAAGTGGTCAGTCTGGGTCTCTTGAGGTCCATTGGTCGGAGAAAAGTGACCGTCAGGAAGACAAATGACAACACACTGTTCATCAGTCTCGGAACTCTAAAGGTCTCTTGGGTATCTTCATCAATCTATCAATTCAACTTGAAACATTTGATCATGTCTTCTTCAAATTAATTCGAAAGACGAACAACCTGGACCCTTTTCTTTAGCAGAGAATTTTTTTTTTTTTTTTTTTTTTGCCGT
>NW_013669507.1:53555-64390 GCF_000517525.1 Limulus polyphemus | reverse complement strand
CCTGGACACTTCTCTTTAGTCAGAGAATTTTTTTTTTTTTTTTTTTTGCCGTGAAAGCCTTGTACGACCCCAAACAACTTTTTTTATAGTAAAACAGAGATTGTTGTCATTTTAATATATAATGTCTCGGTTTTTGTGCAAGAAAAATTAAAGACACTCAAACCAACTGGAGAGTTAGAAGAAATTACCAGACGCCATTGGCGTACTTAATACTTTGTCATATAATACAAACAACACGAAACCTTAATTTAATTATATCCGAAAACGTTCTATGTGTTCAAATTAAACATCGTGTTTCAAAATTTTATCGCAAAGCCACACAAAAGCTATCAGCGCATAACTTCCCTATAACTGTGACCTGGTAGGTAAGAAAACAGTTTATTTGTTTTATTTCGAGCAAAGATACCCGGATACTATCTTCCCCAAAGATACCCGAATACTATCTTCCCCCAAAGATTCTCGAATACTCTTCCCTAGCAATCCGTAACTGTGAAGTGATAGCAGCCAGTCAACACCATCCACCGCCAATTTTCGGATTAATTTTTGACCAACAAGTAACGGGATTGACTGTAACATTATAACGTTCAACAACTCAAAGGTGTACATGTTCTGCAACAGGTTTCGATCCCCCAAACCGCAGATTGCTAGTTAAGCGTCCTAACCAGGCCATGCCACACCTTACTAGAAGAGTGACAGATAGTCAACACTACCACACCCAACTCTCAGGTTAATCTCGTCTGATCGTCATTCTTATAACACAGCCATAGCTTCGAATTGCGAAGCATGTTCCTATGGCAACAGAACGCGAACCATGGATTCTGGGATTCACAGTATGGGTAGGCTAACCACAGCGGTCACGAGCGGCCCAAAATTGAAAGAAAGCTGTTTCTATTATATTCAAGCAAGGAAAATTGTTTATATGTTTAACACTAGCCAGTTCCTTTAAAGTTATATAAATCTTCATTGTAACAGGTATTGGTTTTAAATATACCAGTACCTAACTCTGAACTACCTAACTCTGGTTTCAATTCTTCTTGCACAGTGTGAAGGTCAAATATAACTCAGGTTTTTATTCTTCCAACATTGAGTGAAGGTCTGATCTAACTCGGGTTTCAATTCTTCTTGCACAGTGTGAAGGTCTAATATAACTCAGGTTTTTATTCTTCCAACATTGTATGAAGGTCTGATCTAACTCGGGTTTCAATTCTTCTTGCACAGTGTGAAGGTTTAATATAACTCAGGTTTTTATTCTTCCAACATTGTATGAAGGTCTGATCTAACTCTGGTTTCAATTCTTCTTGCACAGTGTGAAGGTCTAATATAACTCAGGTTTTTATTCTTCCAACATTGTATGAAGGTCTGATCTAACTCTGGTTTCAATTCTAAAGAAAGTTTGTTTCTAAGTGTCCATTCCAACTTATCTACAGTTTTCGGATCACTCATTTACACGCAAACTGGGCAAATATGATAATATAGTTTGTCTCAGACACAGCTAATAACCAAATCTACGTATTATGAACAGCATATCAAAGATATAAAGGCAAATGAAAATCAGTAAGTAACATAATATAGTAGGTACATTATCCGATATGGGAGCGTTAATAAGATAGTCATTCTTGTTAAGAATGAGCCCCCCAGTGGCACAGCGGTATGTCTGCGGACTTAGAACGCTAGAATCCTGGTTTCGATACCCGTGGTGGGTAGAGAACAGATAGCCCATCGTGTAGCTTTGTGTTTAATTACAAACAAAAAAGTTAAGAATGAAGCCAGATAATTGTCTATCTGACTGTAGTCACCACGAGTATCGAAACTCGTTTTTTAGCGTTATAAGCCTTCAGACTTATCACTGTGCCATTAAACGGGTGGTGGTGTGATATTCTATACTGGATGAATAACATGGTGTATTAGGCACATAGAAATCTAAGTATATAACTGTACATAACGGACAGCACAATCCTTCTTTCGACTTATAAATAAAACAAAATGTGACAAACTTGAAAACTATGCATTGAACCCAATTAGTTCTGAAAAGTTAGTTTGCATATCGTTAATCATAAAACTACACAATGGTATATTTGTGTTCAGCCCACCTCGTGTATAGAAACCCGATAAGCCCTTAGACTTGCCGCTCAGTTACCTGGGGGGGGGGGGGTCGTTGCTAGAAGTACTTAAAACCCCGATTGAACCAAGAGAGTTCTTGAAACAATATTAAACAGATCATTTAGGTAAGGGATAGAGATGCATTGATTCTGATAAACGTGGGTTCGTGTTTCGCGTCCCGTTTCCGCAAAACGCCATGATCCGCACGTTCGGGCATTGGTGCGTTATAAGAGTGACTGTCAAATTTCACTAATCGATCACATCAGAATAGTCCAAAAGTTAGGGTCGGGTTCTGTCTTGAGGTGCAAAATTAATGATGACTTTGGGTAGATGCCCTTTCGTAGCCTCGTGTAAAAATTCTCCAACCAAACTAACGAAACGGCAATTGATTTTTTTTTAACCTTATTATGCTATTATTTGACAACGAAATATTATAATCCTAGCTGTATAGAAAAACATTTAAAGAAACGAGTAAACCGGTACCACAGTGTTTGCCATTTGTAATTTCTACAGTTAAACTTGACACAAAAATAGTCCTAGGGGGTTTTACAGTACGGTTTGGTCATATTCATCCACCCAGTGGCTCAGCGGTAAGTATGAAGACTATAACGTTAAAAACCGGGTTTCGATACCCGTGGTATCCAAACGGTATCCAAACCAAACGGTTTGGTCATATTCATCCACCCAGTGGCTCAGCGGTAAGTATGAAGACTATAACGTTAAAAACCGGGTTTCGATACCCGTGGTGGGCGCAGCACAGATACCCCCCCCAAAAAATCGTATTCTATTATTAAAACCCAAACCTAAGCAAACAACAATACATAATTTTCATCTTTCACTACAGTGCAAAAATTTAATCAATTTAATAGATCTACGAACGTTAAATATTTTGTACATTTCATAAGCTACATAATATGCAAGTCAAAAAAAACAAAATCAAAGAATGAAAAAAAAAAATAAGTACCAAGATAAATAAGTACATACCACTAATGACGTACACAGCCCCCGAACGGTAGAAACACTTAACGACCATACGTTTGCGATCCACGGGGTGGTGGCTATCGTTGTTAAACGATTCAAGTGACCCACCACTCTATTATTATAGGTGGTGAAATGTGACAGCAGCGACCTCTGGCCCCCAAATTGTACTCATCGTTTAATCATCACCCTTTCAACGTTCGATCCATTCTCCAGGCCGCATGACGGTGTCAATTTCCGATTGGGCGGTAGTAATACGCCGTTAATTCGCTTGATAAACCGTTTCGCTCGAAAGAAGCACCGTTGGGAACAGGAGACAAACACGTGTCCATATTATTCTTGCATTAATTTTACAAGTAGTGCCCTTTAAATCTTCAAGTTCGCTTCATATAGGTCAACTTTCCCGATCTCTCGAATGTTGTCTGTCCCCCCCCCCCCTTCATCTAGCGGCTCAACGGCAAGTCTGTGGGCTTATAACGCTAAAACTCGAATTTCGATACCCGTGGTAGGCACAGCACAGATAACCTATTGTATAGCTTTGCGTTTAACTACAAACAAATAATTCTCAAACACTGCGTTTGAAATACGTACAAAAACATATTATTAAAGATTAATTTATAAATGTTCGAGTTTGTTATTACAGGACCAGGATTTCTCAAGTATATTATTTTCTTTATTAACAAAAACAAAAATATTTTATTTAGATTAGCACTAAGTGGTGAAAGTAGGCCTAACTTCTTATCGGTATTATAGTACAGTTTACCCTTTCCCCCATCCACCTTTTACACCAATCAACACTGTTAATTTATGTTGAAAGATTTGTCTGTAGTTGAGCACAAAGCTACACAATGGGCTATCTGCCCACCACGGATATCGAAACCCGGTTTCTAGCGTTGTAAGTCCGCAGACTGTAGAACAAAGTGACAACATTCAAATATACATATTTTAATGCTAACAACTACAGCAGTTAACACGGAAAAAAATTAAATAAGTTAGTTTAAGTTTGATTTAACAACATTTTCTTTGGGTTGAAATAGAATCAAAAATAAAACCTAAATCACGCGCCCCACTCGACAGGGAGAAGAGCAGTGCCTTCTACAACAATGTAACACGACACCCAACCCAACAATATTGGTAAACACCGTTATGATTGGTCGAAACATAAAATGATCTTGACATATGATTTGCCGGTACAACATACGGGACCTATAATTCTTAATTTTAACACTATTAGCATTATAAACCGATACATTCAAAAGTAAATTAAGCTTTTCATAACGTATAGAAACTTTCTGATGTCTTCAACTTGATCAAAATAAATGAAGAACATTTTTCTTGATGATTGGAAATGCCCAGAAACTTGTGATGGAAATGCCCAGAAACTTGTGATGATTTTACCGGAAAATTTTAATTTCCACCTCCACAAGTACGTTAAGTCATAACCTTCATTTCTACATTAACCTTCCAAGTCTCTAGGATCAGAAACTTAAAACAGGGACAGATCTCGGAGGAGGGTCCAACCCCCTCCTTTTTTCAAAGGCAAAAAACAGCTAACTCGAATGGAACAGAAATAGAACAAAAGAGAAAAACAGAGATGAAAACGGTAGAAGCATCATATTTAATTGTTTTCTGCAACCAGTTACGCCCTCTATGGTACAGGGGCACTGATGTAACTTGTAAAATGTTGAAGGCAGCCGTAAAGCGTCTTTTCTTCCTAAATATTTTGATCGATTTAAAACCCACCACAACCCTTTTCATTGGTATGATCCCTTTCTATAACCCATCAGTGAAAAGTGCTTCGTATAACTTTAATCCGGTGGTCAATACAAGATCCTGATCCGAACGATCAGCTCCGCAAATGAAATAAAAAAATGTTGTCGGTAGTAGCATAAAATATTGATCATTCGGATTTATTATTGCTAACATACTAACAAGAGTAATTGGCAAAAATCAACAGAATTAGACTTATAAAAATTTTAAAAAGTCTTCGGCTTTTTTCAGAGGGGGTCACACCCCCTCTCAGACTCTGATATCCATTAATCAAGGTTTGGAGTTTTCTTGTTCTGAAAATTTTCTACTAATTTAACTTCTTGAGATGCAAAAATATTGAAACATCTATTTAATTCCTTCTGTGATGACTGTAGTTAAGGTACATCTGTATCTTTTACCACCAATAGTATTTTCATTTTCAGGCGACAGAGCTGGAAACATTACACAGACTTTTAAAAATTCACTTTCCATAACCCTCAAAATCTGTTCTTAAAGACTGCCAATGTTACATATTTTCATGGCTATTCCAGTCATGTGTACATTCCAAACGTAGGACCTAGGACATGGTACAAAACAAATAAAAGGGGGGGGGAGACCAGTTTGTTCCCGTTTCTTGCACTCTTCAGGTACCTTATGATAACTGAAAGTAACAGTTTGAGGTACACTTGTTCTTGTGTTTGTAGTAATCTCTCAGTACTATAGTCTGTGATTGGGTTGATGAGGACCGGATGACAACTTTGGTAGTGTAGATCCTATGGTCTGTGATTGGGTTGATCAGGACCTAATGACAACTTTGATAGTGTAGATACTATGGTCTGTGATTGGGTTTATGAGGACCAGATGACAGCTTTGGTAGTGGAGATACTAGGGTCTGTGATTGGGTTGATGAGGACCGGATGACAACTTTGGTAGTAGAGATACTACGCTCTGTGATTGCGTTGATGAGGACCGAATAACAACTTTGGTAGTGTAGATGCTATGGTCTGTGATTGCGTTGATGAGGACCGAATAACAACTTTGGTAGTGTAGATACTATGGTCTGTGATTGGGTTTATGAGGACCGGATGACAACTTTGGTAGTGGAGATACTATGGTCTGTGATTGCGTTGATGAGAACCGAATGACAACTTTGGTAGTAGAGATACTATGGTCTGCGATTGGGTTTATGAGGACCAGATGACAATTTGATGGTGGAGATACTATGGTCTGTCTGTACGTGGTTGATGACGGTCATGTTTTACATAATAACAATTCTAATCGCTAAAAACGAAGTTTTTGTTCACATTACGAAAATATGATTTTACAAGTACTGGGTTTCGAAACATCAATTGGATTTGTTTACAAAAGAAGAAATATGTAAACTGGCTACTAGGTGTCCGGTTTTGTTGTCTTTTATTCACCAATTCTTTCAGCAACGAGACATTACATGATTACAAAGATTAGTCAAAAAAGGGATGGTATAATTACTGTGGAGCCGATATTGGCTGCGGTTAGTCATTCGGTCTTGTAAGCAGCCTGGCAACGATCTGATAAGCGAATCTGTGATTAACATTAACAAGGCTTATATTACTTGACTCATTCAGAACTTTTTATCAGTAATTATTCAACCTGTCACACAAAGGTCTCTACCCAAACGACAGTCAACAATAGAAGAGCTCTAAACGACAGTCAACAATAGAAGAGCTCTAAACGACAGCCAACAATAGAGAAGCACTAAACGACAGCCAGCAATAGAGAAGCACTAAACGACAGCCAGCAATAGAGAAGCACTAAACGACAGCCAGCAATAGAGAAGCACTAAACGACAGCCAGCAATAGAGAAGCTCTAGAAGCAGCACAGTTGTTACAGTCGTGGTACCGGGGCTTTGGTATCCCTGAGAACCTGCAGCACAGTTGTTGTAGCTGAGAGTCAAGCTCCAACCTCTAGAATCTCTTTATGTGAAATCATAACACGTAAATCTTCATACACCCACGTGATGCCCCCTGGTGGTTCAGCGGTAGGTCTGAAGGCTCGTAACACTAAACACCAGGTTTCAACACCCGTGGTGAGCACAAATAGTCTTACTTGTAGTTTTACACTTAACAGCAAACAAACAAACCCTTGTGGTAATGTATGACCTCACTTGGCAATCTGCTAATGCTACGTTAGGGTGTGTCTTCTGGTGGAAGCAACGCATATCATTTGCATATGTAATTAAGTTAGTTTGGGGTCAATGCTAAGACTTGGCCCAGTAGGTGGCTCTGTTTTTTCTACTGAATCAATCTTTTGGTGCTACTCAGTTATTCTTATTCCACTGTATAGGTTACTCCTTAATCAAATTATTGATGGTTCAGACTCAGCATCAGATATTGCACGTCCAGCTATTCCAAGCAGTTTTGGCTAAACGTTTCAGTTCATCTTTCACATTACTTTTGAAGTTTTGTCTGCTTTATGTCTCTGCTGTCATTCTTTGTTAGCAGAGGCTCACTCATGGCTTCTTAACTGATTAGTAGTTGAGGCACTAGCTACAAATACACCAGCTTCTCTCAGTATCTGGAGTCTCTGGCATTCATACGTTGGTTCTTACACTTATCATGCGGAGCAACAAGAACCAAGCAATTGGCCACTAGCTTCCAGATGACCCTGACAGACTTGGTTGTACCGGAAGTGCTCGGTTTACCCCAAGTGATGATAAGGTAGCTCTGGTTAGAACACTTCCTGTTATTTCTTAATTACCACTGGTCGATGACACCATGGAAGTCTTATTGAGGGCTCATTGCTTGAGCTAAGGATACCCAAGTCTTATATCACCATGAAACCCAGCAGTCATTACCTTCTTCCACATACTGGAGGAAAAAGCAGGAAAGAGGACCTGTTCAAAAGCTTGGAAGATCCTGGGCTGCTCCTCATCTACTAGGCACAGTAGCTTCAATAAACAATCCTGTATGACCTTTGGGGTTTCAGTTAAGAACCCCCACTTCAGGCCCTTTGCAAGTCTTCCAACTGCATCCATTCACCTAGACTATATCTTAAACCTTTCATTATTTTCGTAATAATCTTTCTATGTTGGCCAAGTTTGAACTATTATTTACTAGAGTGAAAATGACCACAGAAAAACAAATCCTGGCCACAGCACCAAAACAGTTCTTTATAATCTTTGTAACTTACTCCGTGGTATTGTAGGAAACATTTAATCCCTGCAAGTAAGCTATTAAATATACCAAAAAAAATAAGCTCAAAAGATTTGAAATATGAAGTGTGAATAAGTCTGATTCAACCATGAATATATTTACTTAACACAAGGTTTTTGCGTAAAGAAAACCTTTTATTAAACAAAAAAAGAGAAAAAAGAAAATTGTTGAATAATAGCCCAGTAATCCCCCTTTACTTTCAAGTCGGCTACTTCTGCTTATGGATACTGGACAAGATATAAACAACCACAACAAACAACAACGTGAGAAAACGTGAGAGAGATTTGCTTAAAATTGAATTACTACGTCATAAAGCAAGCCTATTAACGCAAAAAAAGGAAACCAGAGTTTCCAACTTCTCTTTTCCCACGTAAAGCCAACTGATTACACCACTTACCGATTTGAAAATAAAGAAAACAGTTTAATTATTATGTTAAGAGAAAAACAAGGTGCTTCGTCTTCTTTGTAATGTCCTACTTCTTATTTCGCTCAAAAACAGTAACTGGGAGACATTGCCAATACAGACTACCTAGCCTAATCTAAATGGGCGATATTACCAGTACAGACTACCTAGCCTAATCTAAATGGGCGATATTACCAGTGCAGACTATCTAGCCTAATCTAACTGGGCGATATTACCAGTACAGACTATCTAGCCTAATCTAACTGGGCGATATTACCAGTACAGACTATCTAGCCTAATCTAACTGGGCGATATTACCAGTACAGACTATCTAATCTACTGGGCGATATTACCAGTACAGACTATCTAACCTAACTGGGCGATATTACCAGTACAGACTATCTAACCTAACTGGGCGATATTACCAGTACAGACTATCTAATCTAACTGGGCGATATTACCAGTACAGACTATCTAACCTAACTGGGCGATATTACCAGTACAGACTATCTAACCAAACTGGGTGTTATTACCAGTTCTGGTGGATTTCCAAGATGGCCTCATCAAACACAAGGCTTGTTCCATTCGTAAAAAAGGGAAAATAGCTTCTACCGCGTGTGCGTTTTGTTGTGAGAAATATGATCTCCTATATTCTGTTCGTCCGTCTGTGTCTACTTTATGAATGAATCATTTTATAATTCATACTCAATTATTGATGTCAGTAAGCGAGAACACTGGATTACACTCGAAAAATAAAGGATTACATTAGGGATAAATGGCAAGTAGCTATTCGACCCATTTTTAAACTTGAATATAAAATGTTTCTTGAAAGAATAAAAAAAAAAAACACGAGCTTACAAATTGATCAATGGATACAATCTGATAATTTCGGAACACGATATTTTGGTTTCCGAGGCGAGGTGGTCACTATTTCAAGAAGTATTTCAATTTACAAAGAAATTCTTAAATAAAAATCTTAAAACACAAACCAAACAGTTGTTTGTCTTTATAAAAATGACTCAAAAATAAATTAATATTTCTAAAGTCATTTAGTTTCAATATTTTCACTTTTCCAAATAAGCATTCTAGGTGTAACTTAACGGTTTATTCGTTTTCCTTACTGCCTCTGGTGGAACAGCGGCAAGTTTACGGAGTTACAATGCAAAAATTCGAGATTCGATTCCAGACAGAGTGCAGATAGCTCATTGCGTAACTTTGCATTATAAAAACTTTCTTTACTTGCCCTCCCCTGATAGAACAGCGGAAACTTTACGGAATTACAACTCAAAAATCCGGGGTTCGACTCCAAACAGAGTGCAGATAGTCCATTGCGTAGCTTTGCACTATGAAACATTGTCTTTACTTGTAACACGTTTGTTTGTTTTTAATTAAGCACAAAGCTACACAATGGGCTATGTGTGCTCTGCCCACCACGAGTATCGAAACCCGGATTCTAGCGTTGTAAGTCCGCAGACATACCGCTGTGCCACTGGGCGGCACTTGTAACACACTAACTTCTTTGGATTAAATTATAAGGTACCTCGTTCTTTTCTCTCTTTTTTCATGCACAACTTTTGAAACTCTTGTGTATTTCTTAAAAGTCTGTACATTTGTTGTTAAGCACAAAGCTACAGAATGGCCTATCTGTGATGTGACCACCACGGGTATCAAAACCCGATTTATAGCGCGAAAAGCCTTAAGAATTATCGCTGAGCCACTAGAGAAGGGGAGTAATTCTCAAAAGTATCACCACCTGACAAGCAGTTTCACTTTATAAACACACACACACACAAACTGCATTTTGTTTATTATTTATATTTTCTACAGAAACGATAAACCTAATTTTTCTTAAACAACTTTCCATCTATAAAAGTGTTCAGGAAATTATGAAGCAACTCATACAAAATACAGTCCGTTATTGTACACGAATGTCGGTCATTTCTACTGAATTAGCATGCGACCCTCATATTTCGCAAAATCCACGTTGCCGAGAGGTTCGACATGCAAAAAATCGATAAGATACGGTAAGTCAGAGTGCTTGAAGAAAATTGTACTTGTCAAGACTCGCATAAAAGTCGAGCTTGATAACGAACAAACGAGACCAGTCTGTAAAGAAACTAGTTTAGAAAAGCAAGTCTCGCACCTATAAATGCACGAATATCTGATTGGACTAAAAAATAAAAACACGTATAACAATCAGTAAAGAAAAAAAAAATCACAGCAAACTCTGATGAGAAGAAACTTAAGTATTTGATGAAACAGTTCTCCAGCAAATTCAGGATTGTATATATATATATATATATATATATATATATATATATCGACCCGACGGTACGTACGTTAGTTAGTACTACTATCTTAGTATATTAATTAGTTCGTTTACGTAAGTAAATAACTAAAATAATAATTACTA
>NW_013669507.1:50377-53499 GCF_000517525.1 Limulus polyphemus | reverse complement strand
TTAAGTTTAGTTAGTAGTAACGTAACGTACTCCTACGTACAACTACTAGTAGTAGTAGTATATATATATATATATATATATATATATATATATGACCCCCAGGGGTCACGTTTGTTAAGCTAACATCTTTGATATTAATATTCGGTTTCTAGAAAATACAAAATATATTACACGAGTGACATTAAAATTATCTACGAATAACAAGTAACGAATCTGAAAAGTGGGCGCACGTGTGTTAAGTTGTACGGCGAAGTTTCAATAAATATACCACTTTAGTTTGTCTGTATGTTAACATTCTCGGCAAATAGATGGGACGATAGAAATATTGATGATACAGGACGGCAGTTAGACCTTCCCGCAGTGAAATATTTTAAATATGTATAGTTTAAAATCAATAAATTTGCAAAGAGCAGAGAATGATAAGTTCACGTTATTTCTTCGAATATTTAGGAGATTGAGGAAAGAACATTATTGGTTAAAATGGAATATCCATCGAACCACTACCTGCAGGCCTAGAAAGTAACCTTCTTTTCTCATTCACAGAATTGAAGCTCGGGGATTTATGAAGGCTGCAGCCAGTAGGTGGTTGACGTGAGTAAAAGGTTTACTGAGCACTCTGCAAAGTAAACTTGTTACAAAAGCCATGCCCTCAACTTACTAATTACATTTTAGATAAATTTTCATATTGTTGGATAGGTAGCTTTTGATGTAGCCGCTCACGAAACCCCACAATACTCATGGCAAACAATGTACTTTTAATCTGCAAACCGCTGTTCAGTGGGCTTCCCGTTCCTTATTCGTGACTTGAGATAATGCAAGTTCGGCTACTCTGCAAATACACCAATAAAATGTTTTTGAAACTGTGTGTGCTTGAGTGGCATAAAGGCACGAGAAAAGATGTAAATATGGGATTTTTTTTGTTGAAAAATGAACGAGGTCATAACTAAGAGAGCTCCGTGTAAACAGAAGATATGCATAAAACATTCTAGCAAAGAAGATAAACAGTTTCATAAACAGAATGTACCACTCGAAATAAATCCGTGTTTTTTATATCTAGTAACGTATTGAACACTTTAAAGAATTAAAGTCAACCTTGCTTGTTGGCAAAGAACCAAAAAAAAAAGGGAATAGACAGACAGAAAGAAACAGATACAAATAGAAAGATAGAAGGTAGACACACACGCGCATATATATATATATAGATACAGATAGATAGATAGACACACACACACGTATATATATACAGATAGATAGATTACAAACAAAGTTTGGCTGTAACATAGCGATAGTTTAAGTCGATAAAGTAATGTACCTTAAGCAACACTCCATATTGTGTTATGTGTTATACGTCCTTTGTTGTGTTAAGAATATGAAACATTACAGGAAAATCCCTGTTAACAATGTTATTTCAATGTTCTCAGGAGGGTTCCTTTGTTGTGTTGAAACAATTATGTTGTGTATCATCAGGTTTCATGAAGTTTGGTTTATCAGAAAGGTTGTTACTCTGACATAATTATATATTGACTTATAAAACACAGCAGGTTAAATCCTGATTTATGGGATATTTAAGTCAACAACATCTAATTTTCCTTAAAACAAATAGATTAATTGTGAATTTTTAGTTTCGATTTTAATACCGATATACCTATTTATAATAAAAGAAAAATCCTACAATATATATTAGTATACGTATGGGTGTTACTGGTAGAACTGAAATTTTCAGCAAGAACAACACCTTATGCGCATATGGGCTAAACGATCCAGGTCAGAGAAACTCAGATTTAGCCATCCCTAAGTTTCAGTTACTGACCAGAAGGAAGTTAGCCAGCCAGCAGCGCCCCCTTGCAACGAACTCCTTTCGATCCACAGGCCGACACGCTAATCACTAAAACGGTTTATGATACGATTTTTTATGAAACGTTTGTTCACAAAGGAAAGGCAGAGTTGTCGTGACCAATTATATGAATATCATATACCTAATTAGATATGAATTACCACAGATTAACAGAGTTTAAGGACAAAATAAAAGACGTATTTATAAAAATCAATAATTCAATATTTAACTTCAATTTTGTAAAATGAGAGTAACGTTTCTCTCCTGAATTAGAATTAACTGGTTTTTAACATCTACTGTGAGAGACGTCAAATTATCTCGGGTCAGAGATTTGTCTGCAAATACATTTTGGATACTATCACGTTGTTGCTTCAAATCATATTTAAATTTGGACAAAAGAAAAAAAACACGATTCCGACATTTTCACTGCGATATGCATGAAAGATGTCCACCAACTGGACTTTACCTAATATTGTCTCCCCCCCCCCCCGTGGCACAGCGGTATGTCTGCGAACTTAACATGCTAGAAACCGGGTTTCGATACCCGTAGTGGGAAGAGCACAGATAGCCCAATGTATAACTTCGTGCTTAACTAGAAACAAATAAACACCTAACGTTAACCAAATCAGTAACAATCACTTTAAATTTTAAAATAAATTTTAATTTTCACAATTTTATTTATCTTGTTTGTTTTATTATAGCCATAAAGCTATACACAATGGGCTATCTGTGCTGCGCCCACCACGGATATCGAAACCCTGTTTTTAGCGTTATAAGCTTTCAGACTTACCGCCGAGCCAACGGGGACCTTCGATTTGTTTGTGAAATTCACACAGAGCTATTCGAGAGCTATGTGGCCTAGCCGTCCCTAATTTTGAAGTAACAGACTAGAGGGAAGGCAGATAGTCAACACCACCAGCCGCCAACTTTCTTCCGCTCTTTTTAACATCAAATAATAGGATTGACAGTCACATAAATAATAACGCCACCACGTCTGAAATTACGAGAACTTCGGGGCGAGATTCGAACCCGCGACCCTCAGACTGCGAACAGAGTGCCCTAACCATCAGGTCATGCTGGGCCTATGGCTTCCGACAATCAATTTTCCATTTCAGTGTTGTACTCTTAAACGAAATCGTTATTCTAGCAAGTAAACCCGTGATTTACTTCAAACTTTAAATAAAGGTGGCTCTAATATATATATATATTATATATATAATATATATACTGCGTACGGTACCGACGAACGGGCGTAGTACGTTACGACGACGTGTAGGTATTACGGTAA
>NW_013669507.1:40152-49471 GCF_000517525.1 Limulus polyphemus | reverse complement strand
TATATTCCTTTTATTAATTTTATTTATGGCCAATCAAAAAAATTTTAGAAAAATAACCTTAAGTAGATAGCGCGCAACATATTTTAGCCAATTTTATTTAAATGTTTCAAGCTTGATCCATCGTACTTTGTACTTACTTAACCGCAAGGCTTAACGTTTTCATTAGCATAAACGTAATCATACGAATGTCAAGCATGTCATCAAAAGACACTCGTCTGTAAATAGCTCGATCAGCAAGATTTTCTAATAAATTTCTAATAGAAAAAATATTCTTTCAAACAACCAAAACTCTCCAAAGTATTTACAAACAAGACGGAAAGCTATAAAATGCAAATTTATAACTTTTATTAGCTTTCCAAAGGAGAGTATTGCCAAGATAGGCAATGAAAAATTAATCAGCCGTTGAAGTCTGAAAATAATATATTAAACTGTTAATTTAACGACATCCATAAGAAGCAGCTCTGGAATAAATACGAATCAATGGATTAACGTTAATCCTGCTTTCGGTACTAGCCTCTTGAGCTCGTTCCCAAGAGAAGGCCTGTTGGAACAAACGGCTTTACTGGTCATTAGACACGCTAATTTTCAGTCTCTTTGTAGACATATGAATACTCAATTTCTTATTTTACAAATTAACTTTGAGTTTCTTGCTTGCTGGCCAAATCGTTTCGATTTACCTCACTAACGCAGTTGTTGCTAATACCAAAATAACTGATTATCTACCCTAACGCAGTTGTTGCTAACACCAAAATAACTGATTATCTACCCTAACGCAGTTGTTGCTAATACCAAAATAACTGATTATCTACACTAAGATACCTGATAGCTTTAAGTAATCATTAACAAATTTGTATAGTCTGAGATCATTGGGTCCGACTTCTGACCTCTGTATGTATATATTACTTCTAATCATTAAAGTTCAATTGATGTCCAAAACTGACCAATACTTTGGTTCAAATCGTCTTTAATCACGTACAAGATAAGACAATATGCTCTAAACAAGTAATAAATTCTTTTAACTAAAATCTATCTAACATATGAAAAGAAAACAATGCGTGCGCCTTCTAGCAGGAAAAAAGTATTAATAATTAAAAAAAATAAATAAACACACAAACACACACACACACACACACACACATATATATATATAAATACATATAAATATTACGGCATGTAATATGTTTGATAACCCTAATTGACAATTCTATCATGATTATTTTTATATATATTTAATTAACTAGTAAAAAAATAACTAATTAAATCACAAATTTAATGGCTGGTTTTTGAAACAAACCATAAACTTTTTAAAAGAGTTGATAGGCTATAAAGTTTTCTAATTATATACTTTCTAATCACACATATACCGAACCCACATAGCTTCTGTTATTATGTTAGTTTAAACTAAGATCAGTTGGAACATCACTCCCATAACGATTTATACAGTAGACTAAATACTACACAATACCTGATCATTGTTACAATATCAGTATATCCTATAATTATATCACCTAACCTGATCTATGTAGTGTCTCATTACTGTTACAATATCAATATAACCTATAATTATATCACCTAACCTGATCTATATAATGTCTGATTACTGTTATAATATCTATATAACCTAATCTGAATAACCATGTGTTATATTACCTAACCTGATCTATATTGTGTCTGATCGTCTGAAGCCGTATACCAGTTTGTGTTTCAGACCATTCCTGAACCCCCGACAAACGTCATTTATCACACTCTGATACACCTAGCACGGCCTGGAGGTTATGGAGCTCGTCTTGCAATCTGCGAGTTGAGGGATCGAGCCCCATCACTTAACATGCTCTTCTTTTCAGCCATGGGGGCATTATAATGTTATGGTTAATCCCATTACTTGTGGGTAAATAGTAGCCCAAGATTTGGCGGTGGGTGGTGTTGACTAGCTGCCTTTCCTCTAGTCTATCACTTCTAATTTAACGACAGCTAGCGTATGTGTTCCTCGAGTAGCTTTAAGCAAAATTTAACAAACACTTCTTAACAGAAGAATAAAGTGTGAATTAAAACAAAAAGTATAGAAATAGACTGGCCAGTGATATTTAACAACTTAATCTAACGTATGGCTTATGGAGAATTTTTTTACACCGCACTGAACTATAAACGCCGTTCTTATTGCTTGTTAAACGTGGATCACTATAGTAAAAGTTTAGCCTAACGATGCTGATACGATATATCGGTACTCTTTGGAAACTAAACTTGAATTCTGCCGTATAAATAAATTTTGGTTCTTGTATTGCATAACACCAGAAATTTTACTCCAACATTATCACTGAATCTATTCATTCGGTCCTATAGTTTCATTTATTTTTTTTTAAAGAAAGTTACACACGAAACTACCAAACGAACAAGTATAAAATACGTAGTGAAAAACTCCGGTAATGACGGCCTATCACGTGATAACCAAGTTCATTTTCAAACCGTTCTTTCAATCTGGCCAATAGTATAGTTCTGTATTGTTTGGCGTTTCTCAGGGCTGTATTTCTCGTGTTTCATATATTACTTATAATGTCTAAGGAACATTTTTGTAAAATTATTTGTTCAATTTTCTAGTATTATTTCGCTCGGTTTTTATCCCACAGCACTGTTATTATCCCATTATATGTCTATTGTCTCAAGAAATTAATATTATATCCAGTGGTTCATAAACTAATATTTAAAACAAACGATTTTATTTTGTTCTTTCATACGACGTAGTATGTTTTGTGCTGCAAACATCATAATTAATACCTGACGCTTCACGTGGCCGTATTGTGTAAATATGTCTGTTTATAAGTGGGGAGCCGCTGAACCAATTGTCACAAAACCTACCTTATGGCTCACCAAGGCATGATTTACCGCGCATTCGGTTGTTTTCTGTTTTGTTGTTCTCATATTATTTGTTTGTTTCTTGATCATCAATGCCTTGACACTGTTTGTTACATTGATTGTACATTATTCGCGTTTTTTTTTTCTTTGACACAGCGTTGTCTAATATAATTGTATCTTTGTTATTTTCAAGAACTTCGGTGCATATTATATATATATTTAAGCCTAAAACAACTAAATACGTAACAATCGATCACTCAACTGCTTCTATGAATGATATAATCTTAATACAAAAATGTTGTATTCCGACACTCCCATTGCTTTCACTAACGCCTGACTTCGTCATTGTAAAACTTATCATCGTGCAGTGTCTCACTTCGTCCAATCAGAGCTCTAGTCATAGCTGAGCTTGTACAGACTTGTTTTCCTTTTTTTTTTACAAAATGGAGTAACAAATTCTTCACGAGATAAAATTTAGTGAAGAAAAAGAAATCCGCAAACATGTGTGTATAATGTAAATATTTAACAAAAATAATTATATATTTCGCTCTATTTAATTTATTGTGAAAAGTTTCCATCACCACCACTGTATCTATACACGATAATATTCTTTTTCTTCTTCTAGAAACAAAATATGGGATGGTCCTAAATTATCATTCCTATTTTAAAATTAAATAATATAATAACTAAAGAAATACAACCAAGCTGTTTTCAAGATCTTGTAGCCCAACTCAAACAGTTTTTATTGTTATGTTTTGTTGTTGTTGTTTTTCGTTTGTTTGTTTTTTGTTTTGTTTTTTCACACCAGTGAGTAGTGTTACCCTGTAAGATGGTTACTGTGCAAAAAGGCTCAATGCATTGTTTGGCTTCCAGAGTGGAACAATTCTGTGGTCTCCGCGTTCGCCAGATATCACTCCACTAGATTTCTTACTTTGGGGTTATGTTAAGGACATCGTGCATCGCAAATCTATAGCAAACATTACAGAGCTAAAGACTAGAATAACGGACGTCATCCCCCACTGTAACTGTGAGTATGTTGCAGCGGTTAGACGTTCTGAGAGACACTAATGGTGCACACGTAGAAGTCAACTGATATGTCAATAAAAACAGTTTGAGTTTGACTAGATGATGTTGAAAACTGCATGGTTGTATTTATTTAGTTAGTTGATTGTTAAAGTTTAAAATAAGAAATATAATTCTGGGTCATCCTGTATATAGAGCAACCAAGGAAACTCACCTGACTAGCAGTAACTCCCTTAAATCTATTTCCATTATTCAGTTTTCTCTGATGTTGTTGTTACTGTTTTAGTACAAAGATACACAATAGATGTACCTGATGATGTTCGTTCGTTTTTGAATTTCGCGCAAAGCTACACGAGGGCTATCTGCGCTAGCCGTCCCTAATTTAGCAATGTAAGACTAGAGGGAAGGCAGCTAGTCATCACCACCAACCGCCAACTCTTGAGCTACTCTTTTACCAACGAATAGTGGGATTGACCGTCACATTATAACGCCCCCACGGCTGAAAGGGCGAGCATGTTTGTGTGACAGGGATTCGAACCCGCGACCCTCAGATTGCGAATCGAGTGCCTTAACCACCTGGCCATGCTGGGCCGCCTGATGATGACAAAACCTTGTCGAAACGTTGTACATTTGCTGTTATGTGAAAATTAAAGTTTTTCTTCATTACCCATTCAAGCCGTTTCCAGCCATTATTAGTTTCAAAGTGGGTTCCTCGTCACCGAATTTGAAGACTATCTATACACAGTACACCATGAGAAATTGAACCTCGGATTTTAGCGTTATAAAGCTGTAAACTTACCGATGACTCAGTGAGGGACATATTTTCTTTGGAAGCATAAACTCGCTATATTTTCTTTTTTGTTTTTGTAAAGCCTCCCCCCCCCCCGTGTCTCAGCAGTAAGTTTGAAGGGTAATCGCACTAAATACCAGGTTTTAGTACTCGTGGTGGGTGTAGCTTTGCGCTTAATAACAAACAAAGAAACAAACAACCTTTTTGAAAAAAATTAGACATTTTGTTCACCATAATTTTACATTAGAAACCAAGTTTATTTACACCATCTTCACTTGTTCTAAAAAAAATAAACTCCAGTATTTACTCACGGAAAATATTATAAATTAGTCTGAGTAAAATTATATAAATCTGGATTCCCCCTCCCCACAAAGAAAAAGAATAAAACAATTATAAAAACTTTTTTTTTCAGCCACAACAAGGAATTACAGGTTTTTGTAAATTTATCAGAAATAATGTACGTTATTAGGGTTTAAATTACAAGAACTAGATGCGACATCTTTAGTGTATAAACGGTAATACTTATTTTAGGAAACTTAATTTCGCAGATTAAATTCTCTAATGAATTAACAGACAACCAATAGACACGTAATGGAAGACATATTGCAAAAGATACAACTACAGGAATTCATGTAAAAGTTAAAACTATCATATACGTAATCTCTGCATTTTTGAAAAGCCAATTTAACAAGTAGATATCTTACTGATTTTTAATAAAGCTAACAAGGCCAAGCAGGCTGAGAAAAGTACGAATCTTCTGCACTAGGTGGCCCTACTTGTTAAGGACCATTGAAGTATTATACAAAGAAAGAACAAACACAGAAACTCTTGTCACGAGGTTCGAGTAATTCACTGATCTTTTAACTTGTGGAAGAAGTTACTAATGTAATTTATAAGTAAAAAAATAAGTTAAACAGTTTTGCAATTAGGTAGTTTTCATTCATCTCCTAACCATGAGAATACCTCTAGGGTGATTTGTTAAGTAAATTTAAGTGCATTGAAAGACAGATGACTTATGTAATATTTTAAACTATTTTCACAAATATACATTATTCAGACCTCAGGTGCTGATAAATGAGCTTTAGAACTTATAAGGCTAAAATTTAGGACTCGATCCATGTAGTGTTCAAAGGGCCGATAGCCTATTATACAGCTTTAGGCTTAAAATAAATATGTATGGCTGAAAGGAGAAATGGTATTTGTTTTATATCTATCAAGACCTTCCAAGTCATATCAATATATATTTATTCTTTTTTATAAGTAATTATTATTATTATTATTCACAATATTGCCATTAAACTTATCCAGCTGTAATAAATAATTAAACAAAACGACACAAATAATCAAGTAAAGACATCAGAGAATACTAAAAATAATAAATTTGAAGCCAAATCTCAGAATATTATAGAATCGTTACATCAACATATACATTTTATTAAGCCGCGCCATCTAGTGAGTAGTGTGCAAACCTGTCCTACTGAATGGTGACATACGAATAACTAGGTTAATTTAACAAAGCATAAGATACAAGTCACGTTTAATGCTAAATCATTATGGATTACATGGGTGCAAGTTCGTGATTAATACGACCTAAAGTGACTCGTAAACAATAATCACGTTCTTGTTATTCCGAAACGGTTAAAAACATTCCACGACCTTTGGAAAGCTACTTAAAATTCTGCATCATTATATTGAGTTTGAAGACCCAACTTGTTATTGGACCTTGAGCAAAGTAACGATGAATGACGTTTCTAGGAAATTCGTGAAACTTCGAACAGAATTTTGTACGTCTTAAATCTTAACGAATGGTGTACTTTAGGCTTATCATTACACGCTCGAAAAACGTAACAATAGAACCACCAACTCGGAGATTAGACATTATAACACACTCGAAAAACGTAACAATACAACCACCAACTCGGGGATTAGACATTATAACACACTCGAAGAACGTAACAATATAACCACCAACTCGGAGATTAGACATTATGACACACTCGAAGAACGTAACAATATAAACACCAACTCAGAGATTAGACATATTATTACACACTATAAACAGAGAGGACAAAGTGTAAACATGAAACATTGAAATCTGAAAAGTATTACTAAAACATGAGAATGGTAATAATACGAGTCAATAGGACTTTAATGTAGAGAAATACATACTTTGTGTGAAAGATTTACTATTAAGGTGACTAGTGGTTTAAAGTTGTCCTTAAACAAAGTATTTTGTTATTCTGATACTAAAGTGCCAGTATTGACTGAAGAAAACAACGGGCCATTTCAAATGAACCTCTACTGAAACCAGTTCATCCTTGTAGTCAAGAAACAGAAAATATATACAATATGTGTGATCATTTTCTTCAATTTCTGATATCGTTATTAACTTCTATAAAACTTTTATCATCATATTTATACTAGTAAACCGGCACATCTCAAGAAAGCTCTTCCAACAAGGTCACAATGTTTTAAATAATACTTATTTAAACAAAGTCACAATGTTTTAAATACTACGTATTAAAACATCAACGTCACAATGCTACATATTAAACCAGCAAAGTCACAATGTATCAAATGCAACATATTAAAACAGTATCGAAAGAACATAACAATTTAATAAAATTACGCTAAGTGTTTTCTTTATTGAATGGAAAAGAGAGAGAGACATGCCGGTCTTGTTCTAATTAATTGATACGAGTATGAATTTTTAGATACATCACATCCATACCCACCTATTTCCATATACAAGTTCGTATCAGAATAACGCCTTTCTGTAAACAATGTATAACTTTTTTTTTTATCAATTTCAGAATTCAGCTCTTTTCTGGGGTTTCAGTTTAAACAAAAAGTTTGTTATCCACCTTCTGTGAAAACGATCATTGGGTTAGTCACCATAATAGTTGTTGACAACCTACAACTGTCTCGTTAATCTGTGGGTGTAGAAGGCTACTTAAGTTTACCATTATCAGCCCGACAAATTAAGCGGGAAGACACAGCTGTCGCAAACAACATTAGATTGCAATTGATCGGTCAAATATCAGAGGTGACGTCATTTCCTATACCAACCAGCCTCTCTTTTGTTTTTAGTCCTGGTCTTGTTCTCAAACTGTTGATCTGTCTGGCATAAACTAATAATGTTTTCCCATAATGTGTAACAGCATCTAACAATGTTTTCCATAATGTGTAACAATAACTAACAATATTTTCCATAATTTATAATAGTAACTAATAATGTTTTCCCATAATGTGTAACAGTATCTAACAATATTTTCCATAAATTATAATAGTAACTAATAATGTTTTCCATAATGTGTAACAGCATCTAACAATATTTTCTATTGTTAGATACTGTTACACATCATGGAAAACATTATTAGTTACTATTATAAATTATTTTTCCATAATGTATAATAGTAACTAATAATGTTTTCCTTAATGTGTAACAGTCTATGTTTCTTCCTTTCTTAAAACTAGTATAGTTATGTTGATACACCAAATCCTTCAAATATTTTGATCTGCGGATCACGTTCTGGTGGTCAGTTTACATGTATTATACAACCTAGAACTGTCACTCTATAAATAGTCACACATTTTTTGGTATTATGACCAGGAATTAGTTTGTGTGAATTTTCAGTGATTGTGTACTAATTGTTCTTTCAGTTGCTGTATAGCTGATGAATCTGTTTCATACAGAACTTCGCGCATAATGAAGAAGAGCCGATAAACAATGTCAGACCAAGGTCGAAGTACCTCAAATGGGTTTCTAAAAGAGCCCTTTCCTGAACGGCAGATGGACCTTGGTACTTCAGCAAACCTTCCAATGCCAGAAGATGATAGTCTCACCATTGACAAGACAACTTGGCTTATTACATGGATTATCAGACTGACACAGAAGTGGGAGTGTGTAGTACGACCGTCAGCATACTCTAGCCAAACCCAAGTTTATGTAGATGCCATGAGAATGTCTGTTTAATACACCAACCCTATCGGTGTTCACTACTCCTTAACATAAGTATGAGATGTGGCCAGTAGCAGGTCATTACAGTCTCTCGCCAGTCCATAACCAGGCAGAGTGAATACCCCCCCCCCAAAAAAAAAGTGGATGATATCTGGTTTGGCCTCTAAAATTGAAAGAAATGGCAGTTTGGCCAAGGACCATCATGATAATCATGGCTACTTTAGGCCAGAGGTGAGCATCATAGTTGCAATAATAAATTACTTAAAAGACATGGGTCACGAACTCTGTTTATGCTGCAGGTGAGGCCTTAACAAGTATACTAGAAGAGCCTATGGGTGCCATTGACATCAGAACTATTGATAAGACCTTTTATCATTATCAAGAATAGTGAGGCATATTATTCCACGCGCTTCCTTGTTTGTTTGTTTAGTGAATTTCTCGCAAAGCTACTCGAGGGCTATCTGCATTAGCTGTCCGTAATTGTGAAGTGAACACCATCTAACACCAACAACTGGGATTCAAGTGATAGACTAGAGGGAAAGCAGCTAGTCAACACCATCTAAAACCAACAACTGGGATTCAAGTGATAGGCTAGAGGGAAAGCAGCTAGTCAACACCATCTAACACCAACAATTGGGATTTAAGTGATAGGCTAGAGGGAAAGCACCTAGTCAACACCACATAACACCAACAAT
>NW_013669507.1:22804-39152 GCF_000517525.1 Limulus polyphemus | reverse complement strand
CCATCTAACACCAACAATTGGGATTCAAGTGATAGACTAGAGGGAAAGCAGCTAGTCGACACCATCTAACACCAACAATTGGGATTCAAGTGATAGACTAGAGGGAAAGCAGCTAGTCAACACCACATAACACCAACAATTGGGCTTCTGTTTACCAAATAATGAATGGATTGACTGTTACATTATAATGCCTTCATGGCTGAAAGTGATGGGTTTCGAACCCACGACTCGACCCCAGGCCATGTGAAGCCTCACCCCTCAGTACAATTTTCTACAGCTCCATTTGTGCTTTCTAAGTTTGTTTTATTTTATTTTATAACAATAATTATTTTGTGTATATACTTTTTTAATATGTTCAATAATATTATATGGCTGTCTGTTGACTATAGTCTTCTACCATAATATAAATATACTTTATCTATTGTGTTTAAAGGGTTTGTATGTTACGTATATTATTTTTGTAGAGTATTATACTTTATTCTGTACTAGGATTGTTATACCTATAAAGAAAATTGTTGTATTTTTATTATCTTCATTAATTTCTTCTTCTGTGTATGGACGTTGATTCGAATATGTTATATGAATGTTTTTTCTTTGTGATCTAGTTTTATCATATAATGTCTCATCAGAACCACAATGGTGTGGTGGTGTATATGAATTCAGAATACACTCATGTTAAATGAGCTGAGAGAAGGGGGGAGGGGAATTGTGGTATGTAAATACCATAACTGTATAGAGAAGACTTCTCCAATACTTTCAGGATGAGTACTACCACTAATCCAGGGGCGTCATCTGAGGAAGGCAACAAGGGCATCCCTAATCTGGGGAGGGGGCCCCAAATGGCAGTTTTGTCAGGCTGGTTACACGCAAATTACCCCCCCCCCGCCCGGCAACTGAATTTTGTTGGGGGCACACGAAGTCAGACTTCTGTTCCCTCTCAAAAGTCTTTTGTAAAATGACGCTCCTGAATTCTAAACTGTCTGTATTTGATCTATGGGAGTTGGTGACCACTTAGGCTTGTCTGGTGGTGTAACTGACCCAATATATGCACGAGATAATAGACCTATCACAAAATATATTTACTTGTACGTGATTGGTGAATTACCAGAGATGATGCCATTTATCAGGCTGGATTTTGTTTTTAGTTCCAGTCTTATTCTTAAAATTACTAATCTGGCCTAAAAAGCTCCATCTAGTGGTTTATTTTTAGTATTTTCAAAGTTCGACCGTGCCACCTAAAATTTCTGATTAAGTTTTACGTTCAAACATATTGTTGGTATGAATGTGCTTTATAGTCACCATGATAATAAACCTATACACTGGATAGGTGAAGTGAGGGAACGTTCTTATTTCGCATATGTCCAAATCTCCTTCAGATATTTTATTTTCTATCACAGTTCCTTTGGATGTTGTGAATAAAGTCGTAAAAACTGTTTGTTTTTTCATTGTGGAAGTAGCTGCGTGCGGTTTCTTTCGTTTGAAGTCACCGCAATCGCGTTCATAAACCCAATCCATCGCGATCAGCCCACTTAATTGTTCCGTATACCACAGACGTTTATCATTTTAGTTTGAACGTTCAGACAACCACAGAAAACTAATCACTATGACAACCAGATTATTTTCGTAGAGCAAGCTTTAGATAATATTCGGACAAATTCAAATAATACACAATGCGTTAATCTCTCTCTCTCAACGAAATAATATCGCTATAAAACGTTTAACAAACAAAATCCAAGGTAACAGACGTATGAAAAGTTTGAGTTTTTGCTTGCTGGCACTTAAATAAAGTATAGGGAACAAAATTTTAATAAGACTGTGAACTGCCATGAACTCGTTGCTTCCAGTTCTCAATGAAATATCACGTATACATTTTTTTTTTTCAGACTTACCTGGTCACAGCCAATCTTCCATAACCATTCTGTAGTTGGATATTTGGACAAGAGTACTGTGTTAGCAGATTTAACCGTGTACTGATCGCCTGTAGGCACACTTTGGAGTTATTCGGTGTTCCCAATTATGTAAAGCACGCGGGCGAAAAATAAATAATGCAGCTGAAAAATTCTCGTTATAAGATTTAATAAGGGTATATTGTGCAGAAGTACCGGAACAGAAGTGTAGGAATGTTGGTAGTTCAATGACCAAAGGAAAGCTCTTCTAATTTGTCTTCTTTTTGGTAGTTCCATGACCAAAGGAAAGCTCTTCCAATTTATCTTCTTTTTGGTAGTTCCCATCGAACTACCAAAAAGAAGATAAATTAGAAGATCTTTCCTTTGGTCATATCTTCCTTTTGGTAGTTCAATGACCAAAGGAAAGCTCTTCTAATTTGTCTTATTTTTGGTAGTTCAATGACCAAAGGAAAGCTCTTCTAATTTCTCTTCCTTTTGGTAGTTCGATGACCAAAGGAAAGCTCTTCTAATTTATCTTCCTTTTGGTAGTTCGATGACCAAAGGAAAGCTCTTCTAATTTATCTTCTTTTTGGTAGTTCATGACCAAAGGAAAGCTCATCTAATTTATCTTCCTTTTGGTAGTTCAATGACCAAAGGAAAGCTCATCTAATTTATCTTCCTTTTGGTAGTTCAATGACCAAAGGAAAGCTCAACTAATTTATCTTCCTTTTGGTAGTTCAATGACCAAAGGAAAGCTCTTCTAATTTGTCTTCTTTTTGGTAGTTCGATGACCAAAGGAAAGCTCTTCTAATTTATCTTCTTTTTAAACGTCTCCAGATGGTTCAGCGGTAAGTTTACAAACTTACAATGCTAAAATTTGGGGTTCGACTCCCCGCGCTGGAGAGAGTACAGATGGCAAAAACGACAACAATCTTTTTTTAATTCTCCCTCCAAGATTTTTATCATTTTCAGGTTATAACAAACGAGTAGAAGGTATGAAATTATCTAACGCGGTCTGCATAGAAGCACGTCCCCCACTTATTCAGAGATATAACACCATTTCTCTCCTCCCCGTTTTTTGAAAACAAAACAATTCTACTAGCTGGCTGTCTTTGTGAAATCACTAACACATCAACTACATTATTCATCTTTGTGAAATCACTTAACACATCAACTACATTATTCATCTTTGTGAAATCACTAACACATCAACTACATTATTCATCTTTGTGAAATCACTAACACATCAACTACATTATTCATCTTTGTGAAATCACTAACACATCAACTACATTATTCATCTTTGTGAAATCACTAACACATCAACTACATTATTCATCTTTGTGAAATCACTAACACATCAACTACATTATTCATTTTAGAGAAACGTTTGTTGTTAACCACAAAGCTACACACGCGTATCGAAATTCGGTTTTTAGTGTTATAAAACAACAAACTTGCCGCTGAGCCACGGGTGGGGGGGGGGGACTTAGAGAAATATTCACGATAGAAATATAAAGAGCATATTTGTACTTTCTTTGATAAATAAAAATTTCACGAAATGAGTGTTTGTTGGTCAGAAACATGTTACACTTCGGTATAATCCACAAGACAGTAAATTTCTGGACTAACTAGTTCACTACCTTGTGTTAGCTGGCATAGCGTGGCTGCCACATTACATTTGTTGTGTTAGCTGGCATAGCGTGGCTGCCACATTACATTTGTTGTGTTAGCTGGCATAGCGTGGCTGCCACATTACATTTGTTGTGTTAGCTGGCATAGCGTGGCTGCCACATCATATTTGTTGTGTTAGCTGGCATAGCGTGGCTGCCACGTCATATTTGTTGTGTTAGATGGCATAGCGTGGCTGCCACATCATATTTGTTGTGTTAGATGGCATAGCGTGGCTGCCACATTATATTTGTGTTAGATGGCATAGCGTGGCTGCCACATCATATTTGTTTGTTTTGTTGAACTGCGTGCAAAGATACTCGAAGGCCATCTGCGCCAGTAGTCCCTAATTATGAAGTGATGGACTATAAGGAAGGCAGCTAGTCAACATCACCCACCGCCAATCTTGGGCGACTGTTTACCGACGAATAGTGGGACTGACCATCACATTATAACACCCCCACAGCTTAAAAGGCGAACATGGTCAGTGATGGGATTCGAACTCGCAACCTGTAGGTTGCTTTTCGAGTACCCTAACCACCAGGTCAGGCCAGGGCCTACCACATTATTATGTATAGCTGCATCACCGAAAAGATGCAGGCTTATCAGTTACTGTCTCCAAGACAACTACGACGAAACAGTACAGAAACTGAGAGTCAGATTTTAATTATTTACGAGAAAGTGTCTTAAAACAAAAAAAAACACTTAGAAAGGTCTACTGTGGGAAACACTGGTGTGTCGGTTTAGCAACACAGAGTTGAAAGTTTCTGTTGGAAAAAATCTCCAGTTCTTCGATGTTACAAAAATTCACAGTCTCTTACTGTGTAAATTCGACTCCAGCTAACATGCCTGTGGCGTGAGTAACGAATAGCTATGATGAATCATACAAGCTAATGACTTCCTCCATTAGTGCAAAATATGGCGATTCCGACCCTAACAAGTCCTTTTCAATAGAAAAATAAGGGTAATTAACCCGAACCAAAACTAAACACACACACGCCTTAGTTGACAACAAACATAACTGTCTTAGTTTCATCTAAGTAAGACATCATTTGTGTTTTTTGTTTATCTATCATCTAGTTACTTACTCCCATTTACAAATTTAAACTTTACATAGAATTATATTTAAAATTTACAAAAAAACGGGTAATAAAAACTCATTCGTCTCATAAGGCTAATTACATTTGATAAAATAACAGTGTTTCATAAGTTTCGCCCCCCCCCTCTCCACAGTGGCTCATCGGTAACTCTGTGGACTTATAGCGTTACAAATCGGGTTTAGATACCCGCGGTAGATAAAGCACTGGTAGCCCATTATGTAGTTTTGCGCTTAACAACACACAAAGTTATATTTTTGGCTGAAATATTTATATTCAATAAATAAAGTTTAAAATTAAAAACAAAAAGTTTATTAAACGTTTGATAGTTATAGAAATAGCAGATATTTATGTTATCATAATATAAACCTAGCCCAAATTTCCTGCCCAAAGTTGACATACAAATAATTTATTCATGCTCAAACTTTTAAGGATTTGGTCTTTATTATAATTCCTTTTTTATTTATAACAACTTCTTAACGAGTCGCCCCCCAGCGGCATGTCTTCGGACTTACAACGGCAGAAACCGGGTTTCGATACCCGTGGTGGGCAAAGCATAGATAGCCCATCGTGTAGCATTGTGCTTAATTACAAAGAAACTTAACGAGTCACTTAAAAGTTTCTATGTTTGTAGTATTGCCCACCAGGTGGCGTTCACTATTTAACAGATGCAAAAAAAAAGTTATGCTACAATTTTCACCTTTATTCATTTTATTCAGCTTAAATATCGTTGTAGGTTTATCGTGTTGAAAGAGACACAGCAAGGGGGATGGGGGGGAACAAAATTACAAATCCACCAATGAAACCTTTTAGCGAGGTCAAGGAAGACAAATGAAAGGGCGTCTTTCATTACGTAATTAGACCAGCGTAACTCGCCGCTCCCTCATCTAGTTAGTAATGTACGAAGTCGATCTTTTCTTATCACAAAAGGCTTAGTTCGTGACAATAAGAACACACAATAACTCCACACCCAGCTTCTCCGGTAAGCATGTTTCAAGCTCTACATTCACGTGTGATTCGTCTTGAACAGACACAGGCCCAATATCGTATCCTAAAAGGAGTTCCCATTCATTTTTTCTTTTCCATTTTGACCAAAGTATCGGGACTAAGAACATCTACGTCTTCGTCTCTCTCTCTCTGACGAAACACTTAGTGGTATTGTTCATTTTTATGGTACTGAGACGAGCGGAACTTTTGCACGAGTGTAGACAATGAGAGAATACATGTTAAATTTTAACCAAGAAAAACAGAATAGCGAAAAGGAAAAAAAGAATCGAAGATAGCCATTCATGGTTAGGTAACAAAAGAAAGGGAACGGCGTTGTTGTGCTAATGGCTTTTAAGGCGAATGACGCAATGGGACCGTGAAAATCAGGAGAAGCTACAACAATACTTGGTCTTTTCCGCCACCAGAGAAAATGCCATGTTACAAAAAAAAAAAAAAAATTAAAATGTAAATAAAAGTCTACTTATTTATGGATCATGTATAGCTGGGGTGACAAGAATCCGTGGTCTGCATCTCTCTCCGCAGTTTGGGGGCTATCTATGGTTCTGTGGCAATCGGTGTCTTTTTCGATCAGAAAAAAAAAGGTAGCCCAAGAGTTGGCGGTGGGTGCTTTTGATTTGATTTGGATGTTATTAAGCACAAAGCTACATAATTAGCTATCTGTGCTCTTACCACCACAGGTCTCGAAACCCGAATTTTAGCGTCGTAAACCTGCAGACTTGACGCTGAGCCACTTTTTGGAGGGGGGGGGGGTGCAGTTGACTATCTGCCTTCCTTATTGCCTATCAGTTCAAAATTAGAAACAGCTAGAGCCTTGGAGTAGCTTTGCTTGAATAGTCGAAGAAAACAAACTTTAAATTTGCCAAGCTTTTAAAAGCTCTGCACTACAACACTAAATATAGGTGCTGTGAAGTCACCATGTTAACTAATAAAGTACAAACGTCTTTTCATAACTCGATCATTGTCTCCCCCCCCCCATCTTTATTTACTCCTCGAGCGAGAAACAGAGTCTAGATTTTATTTTTATTTGTTCCTACAAATTCTACCAGTTAGTTTCTTGAGTGTCTCGTATACCAGGTATTTTCTTGAGTGTCTCGTACACCAGGTATTTTCTTGAGTGTCTCGTATACCAGGTATTTTCTTGAGTGTCTCGTATACCAGGTATTTTCTTGAGTGTCTCGTATACCAGGTATTTTCTTGAGTGTCTCGTATACCAGGTATTTTCTTGAGTGTCTCGTATACCAGGTATTTTCTTGAGTGTCTCGTATACCAGGTATTTTCTTGAGTGTCTCGTATACCAGGTATTTTCTTGAGTGTCTCGTATACCAGGTATTTTCTTTAGTTTTTCGTATACCAGGTATTTTCTTGAGTGTCTCCTGCTATACAAGTTGAGTGAGAGAAGAACATGCATGACTAATCTTCTTGTGACGACCTCCTATTTACTTAGAAACGTGTAACACTTCACCAGCTGCTCCCAACACATTTTTCAAACCACATTATATCATTACGGAGTAAGAAAATAGAACGATTTCTCGGATCACTAGAGTAAAGAAAAGGTGGACGGTAACTGTTTAAATCGAAGGACCAAATTCAAAAGTAAACAGAAATATGAGCTTCGAGGCTGTGTTTCAGTTGTCACGTTCCGATGGAAAACCCCAGGCACACATTTACTGTATGTGCAACTGGTACGGTACTGCACATTCCAAGAGCTAAACCAGAAGTTTTATGGTTGTTGTACACCTCCTCAACACGGAACAAAAAAACAAAAAAAAGAGTTGTTTGTTTGTTGAATTTCACGCAAAAGCTACTCGAGGGCTATTTGCGCTAGCCGTCCCTAATTTCCAAATGAGAGACTAGAAAGAAGGCAGCTAGTCAAACCCACCCAACGTCAAATCTTGGGCTACTCTTTACCGACGAATAGTAGGATTGGTCGTCACATAATAACACCCTCATGACAAGCGTGTTTGGTGACGGGATTCGAACCCGCGATCTTCAAATTGCGTGTAGCCCTAACCACCAGGCCTCGTTCAGAAAGTAAACCGTAATATAAATTCAGCAGGGGCTTTCTTGTTATGGGACCACATCTTGAATGCATCACGAATTATTGAGAACTAAGACTACACTCTCGTATTCCCTAGTGAAGCTAACAGTATTATTTCCAAGTCCAGCTCACTATAATACTTTTCTCTGTATTTTACGTTTCAACGTGTTCGATATGGAAACATTAGTTTTATTTATTTAGGTTAAAGAAAATTCTATCACAATAGGTGTTGTAAGACTATAAGAACACTAAGCTAGCTTCCATTGGGTGAAATTTGTAAAGTCACACAAGAAAAGAACAGGAAAAATATTTATCCAGTTACGACTTACCAACTTCCTTGGTTCATGTAGCCAGTCTTACTTGTCATGTGTAACAGTAAATTATGCCGCCGACCGTGAAAGCGACCTCTAGTTATATCTCGAGCTAGTTTTAGTAAAAGTTCTGAAAATAAAGTCTACTGTCGGCAACATATAAATATTTCGTTACTAGTTGGTTTTAAATGTTAGATGATTTGGTAAAATACCGGAGACTGAGGTTTAACGTTTATGAAACAGAGAGAATGCGATTTATTTAATTATCCATATGTTAATAACATCTCATCTTATTTCGTTAAAACAACTGTAGATATTGATTTCTGAAACTTTATACACAATCTGACCATAACAATACAGAGGCCCACCAGTGGCACAGAGGTATGTCAGCGAGTTTAGAATAATAGAAACCGGGTGAGGCCCACCAGTGGCACAGAGGTATGTCAGCGAGTTTACAATACTAGAAACCGGGTGAGGCCCACCAGTGGCACAGAGGTATGTCAGCGAGTTTACAATACTAGAAACCGGGTGAGGCCCACCAGTGGCACAGAGGTATGTCAGCGAGTTTACAATACTAGAAACCGGGTTTCGATACCTGTAGTGGACAGAGCGCAGATAGCCCATTGTGTACCTTTATGTTTAACTTCAAGCAAACAAACAATACAGAGCTTATAACACTAAAAATCTAGTTTCGATAGCCGCGGTGGGCAGAGTACAGATGGCCTGCTTTGTGCTTTAAAACAAATAAACAAAAATACCAACACAAACCACTTCTGTCCAAAGTAAAAAAGCCATCGTTTATTTTTCCAGTTTGACCATACAGATATAACCTGTTGTTTCGAGTCCGTTATAGTTTTCTTGTAGGATTTTACGTAAGGTTGTTAGATCTGTATGCAAAGAATGCACAAACGTTTTACAGAGCTCATTTGATTAATTGTTGATGTTTAATGCTAATGTTGAGAATTGGTTTAGTGGGGACTTACTGAAGCTTCAGTATTGACGTTAAATATCAGTTGGAACTTCTACGTTATCAATAATGTTGAGGATTGGTTTAGTGGGAACTTACCGGAGCTTCAAAATTGACGTTTGATTTAAAGATCGTTGGAACTTCTTTAACAATGATGTTGAGGATTGGTTTAGTGGGAACTTACCGGAGCTTCAAAATTGACATTTGATTTAAAGATCGTTGGAACTTCTTTAAGAATGATGTTGAGGATTAGTTTAATGGGAACTTACCGGAGCTTCAAAATTGACGTTTGATTTAAAGATCGTTGGAACTTCTTTAAGAATGATGTTGAGGATTAGTTTAATGGGAACTTACCGGAGCTTCAAAATTGACGTTTGATTTAAAGATCGTTGGAACTTCTTTAAGAATGATGTTGAGGATTAGTTTAATGGGAACTTACCGGAGCTTCAAAATTGACGTTTGATTTAAAGATCGTTGGAACTTCTTTAAGAATGATGTTGAGGATTAGTTTAATGGGAACTTACCGGAGCTTCAAAATTGACATTTGATTTAAATATTAGTTGGAGCTTCTACGTTAACAATGATGTTGAGGATTGGTTTAGCTGATGACTATACAGATATATGCACTATCGCCCGATACCGTAATTTACACAGTTTCATGCTGAACATCCTTTTTTATTACTTTAAAACGTTATAGCAATGGCGTTCAGGGTCAAAAACCTTGACTGAACTGGTGTGGTAAGAGCATTGTTCTGGACTGAACTGGTATGATAAGAACGTTGTTCTGGACTGAACTGGTATGATAAGAACGTTGTTCTGGACTGAACTGGTATGATAGAACGTTGTTCTGGACTGAACTGGAAAGTATGTTATTCAGTTTCCATGTAAATATTAAAGGCTAATTATTTCCTTCTTTGTACTTACATCATTTAAAAAATTTCGCTATACGAATATCGTAATGGCTGACATAACCTTCAAGACATAAGTGTCTACCCGTGGTAGCATTGCACTGTCGAATGGTTATGAAACTGGTCGTGAACTAGACCTACAGGCGATAAACTCAATGTTGTATTACCATCTACATATTCTCATAACGTACACTTACCCTACGTACATGTGGGTAATAAATACTATTTCTTTATTACATTTTAAAACTAACTATCCAAGAGTCACCAGTAAAGTATATCTGAAAGCCGAATTATACGAAACATGTTGTACACAATGACCATTAATTCAATAAGGATTGTATGATACATTGGGTTCTATTGGTGATAAACTAAAAACAAAACTAATTTTTAAACATACATTTACAGATAAGCTGATAGCACACTGAATATTAACTATCATAATTATGAAATACTGTTCAAGAATTTGTTTGTTTGTTTATAGTTAAGCACAAAACTACACAATGGGCTATCTGTGCTCTGCCCACCACGGGTATCGAACCCCGGTTTCTAGTGTTATAATTCCGCAGACATATAGCTGTGGCACAGGGGAGCGTTTAAGAATTCTTTGTCGTAGAAATGGCTACAAAATTAGCATTAAAAGAGTTAATTTTAATAATAAATATTTATTTGAAGTTACGTCTCCTCACCAATTTCAGCTGTTACTGTCAAAATTAAATATTTATTTGAAGTTACGTCTCCTCACTAATTTCAGCTGTTACTGTCAAAATTAAATATTTATTTGAAGTTACGTCTCCTCACTAATTTCAGCTGTTACTGTTAAAATTAAATATTTATTTGAAGTTACGTCTCCTCACTAATTTTAGTCTTTCCCTTGAAACAAGAGCGTGTCTAGTTAATTAAATTGAAATAGTGATAAAAGTATTTGTATTTCATGGTGTTATATTTTTCTGCCTGTTCCATAATAATACAAAATTAGATATTCAGCAACCAGAATTAGTACACTACTTATGTTTCAACCTTAGTGGCTTTCATAATTAGTAACGGGCATGATATTAAATACAAATTACTGCATATCGTATCATATGGAATAATAGACCCGTAATGTTTACCTACAGATTTCACACATTATGTTTACCTATAGATTTCACACATTAGACCCATCATGTTTACCTATAGATTTCACACATTATGTTTACCTGGAAATTTCACACATTATGTTTACCTGGAAATTTCACACATTACACCCATCATGTTTACCTGGAGATTTCACACATTATGTTTACCTGGAGATTTCACACATTATGTTTACCTGGAAATTTCACACATTATGTTTACCTGGAAATTTCACACATTACACCCATCATGTTTACCTGGAAATTTCACACATTACACCCATCATGTTTACCTGGAAATTTCACACATTACACCCATCATGTTTACCTATGGATCTCACACATTAGACCCATCATGTTTACCTATGGATCTCACACATTAGACCCATCATGTTTACCTATGGATTTCACACATTAGACCCATCATGTTTACCTATGGATTTCACACATTAGACCCATTATGTTTACCTATAGATTTCACACATTAGACCCATTATGTTTACCTATAGATTTCACACATTAGACCCATTATGTTTACCTATAGATTTCACACATTAGACCCATTATGTTTACCTATAGATTTCACACATTAGACCCATCATGTTTACCTATGATTTCACACATTAGACCCATTATGTTTACCTATAGATTTCACACATTAGACCCATTATGTTTACCTGGAGATTTCACACATTAAATCTTTCCATCTTCCAGCGGCAGCATATTAAAAACAAACACCCCTTGTCTCTACGTTAGTCATAATAACCTGTCAATTATTACAGAATTAAGTTATTGTATGCTAGTTTTGAAATACCTTTTCAATGACTTCTTTCACGCCTATCAAAACAGAAACTTTTTGAAACCTCCCCCACCCACCGAGTGGTAGAACTGTCGAGACGCCCACTTTGCGACAAGTGGAAACGTGCATATACATAATCTCGAGGTTGGAAATCACCAGGCTGCCGCTGAAGGTCGTTATAATGTAAAATATGTGTTTACTTCAAGCCGGACATAACAGTGCCATAAGTTACCTTTCCTAAAAAAAAAAAAAAAATAAATAAACTCTGCTTCAAGGAATCTTGAGGTTACCACTAAACTTTTCTCCTCTGCCTTTAACCATTCAAACAATGGCATCTTCAGGAACCACGAGGTTGAACAATGTCTCCGTCCCCAGCAGGTTGTTAGATACAACACTCCCTCACGGCAAGGGGTAAAGATACCTTGTGACGAGGTCTGGAAGTAGGGGGGCTCAAACAAGCGTGTATAGGAGTGGTACAAGGCCAAGCCTTCGGTTTCGGTGTACAAGAACCGAGGCATCAATTGTAAATACAAATTTCGTCTTGAACTTGCTGATGGCCCAGCAAGAGATTTCAATACCCCGGGCAAATTTCTGGTTTTTAACTTATTCTAGTACGAATAATTACCGCATCAGCTTCAAAAATGACGTCCAAGATATATTTCTTAATATTTGCCCTCAAACCGAAAGAACACTTTTCACAGAGAAAAAATACACCCATCAGCGGAAAACTGTAAATTCAAGTAATTTGTAATATGTATTACTGATAAATATTCTTACTGGCAACGCAAGTGCTCAAAGAGATCGTTTCAAACATTAAAATACACTAGTAAGCACCCCCCACCCAAGGACACAGCGGTATGTCTGCGGACTTACAACTCTAGAAACCTGGTTTCGATACCCGTGGTGGCCAGAGCACAGATAGCCCATTGTTTAGCTTTGTACTTGATTATTAAACAAACAAACATTAAAGTATTGCGGATTTAAAAGCAGCCCTTAAGGTACGCACGAAACACGAATAAACAATCATTTGAACAATCCACAACCTGAAATTGTAGTAAGTTCTGACACTTTGAAATGTTTTTATTATTTTATCTTCTCTATACTCCGGTAGGAAATCGAAAGCTACTCTCGTAGGCAGTGTTTCCCAACAAAGACAAATATATTAGTGATTAGGAAATCGAAAGCTACTCTCGTAGGCAGTGTTTCCCAACAAAGACAAATATATTAGTGATTAGGAAATCGAAAGCTACTCTCGTAGGCAGTGTTTCACAACAAAGACAAATATATTAGTGATTAGGAAATCGAAAGCTACTCTCGTAGGCAGTGTTTCCCAACAAAGACATATATATTAGTGATTTTTTTACTTCAGATAATATAAAACTTAAAATGAAAACTCATAATAGCGTAACGTATATATATATTATTATTATTATTATTATATAATAATATAATTATTATATACAAGCTGAAATTAATCATACAATGTTTTTTTATTTTCGGAATCGCGAAACTAGATTTATTAGAAAACGTAATCCGTTTATCAGCAAAATACTACTTGAACCTAACCCTAATATCACAAGCTACCGTTCTCTTAGATGTCATGTTCGATCCCTAAACGAAGCTGCTGCTTTTACTTGTATTTACTCACAACGTCAGGGAACGGTCAATGTATTTACTCACAACAAACAAATGCCACAAGTGGCACATCGGTATTACATCACTAGAAACCGGGTTTCGATACCCATGGTGAGCAAAGCCCATCGTGTAGCTTTGTGCTCAATCACAAACAACAACACAACAGATAAACATGTAGTTTTGTTGTTGTTGTTTATTGTTAAGCGCAAAGCTACACAATGGGCTATCTGTGTTGTGCCAACCACGTATCGAAACCCGTTTTTTTAGCGTTATAAACCTTCAGAATTACCGCCGAGCCATTGGGAGAGCACTCCTGTTCTTTCTGTACGTCATCTGTCTTTCACTGTAAATAATGGAGCACACGGCTTAAAATTAACATCACTTTGAAACTTTTTATCAGCACGACATTTCGGGCAAAATCCCCTTCCTCACCCCACTAAGGCCCCAACAAACATAATTTACCAATGTATGTAAGTATGTCGCCTGTAAATATTTACGAACTTTCAAAGGTAAAATCCGGGGTGTGATTCCCCCCCCCCCCCGTAGTGGATAGAGCGTAAATAGCCTATTGTGTAGCTATTTGCTACAACCAACAAACTTTGACTTGACGAAGGTTGTTCTGATAATAATGATAACAAACGTTTTCCAGTGTTAATGTTTTATATATTTTATTCTATGCCATTTTCTACCACAACACTCTTATAAATCTATCTTGTTTCTCTCAGTAACTTACAATTTTGATTAGGAGTATACCTAGCTAACTCTGGGTTCGGGGCGTTTTGAATTACGCGCAAAGCTTCCCGAGGACTATCTGCGCCAGCCTTCCCAAATTAATCGCCGACAGACTAGAGGGAAGGGAGCCAGTCAACACCACCCACTGTCAACTCTTTCACTAACAAATAGTGAGATTGACCGTCATATTATAACGCCCCCATGGCTGAAAAGGCGAGAATGTTCGGTGCCGGGTTTCGAACCCGCAGCTTCGAGTTGAGCACCCTAACCACCACGTTAAGCCTGTCTACAAATGTCTCCTTTGAAGTAGAAACTAACTCTGTATATTATTATTATTTTGCTACTGAAAATAAAGAATTTTTAAAGTTAAGCACAAAGCTACACAATGGGCTATCTGTGCTCTGCCCACCACGGGTATGGAAACCCAGTTTCTAGTGTTGTAAGTCCGCTGTGCCACTGGAGGACATAAATAAAGGAAACATCTGTAACGATTATTAAGATGTTCGGGGATGTGAAACGTAAAATGTGTATTTTCATTTTGACTAGCTACACTTGACAGCTCAAACAAAACAAATCATGGTTTCGGTAAGCTCTTCAGAAGTATTCAAACTTCAACAACGCGTTTCATGTATGTTCAAAAGATCCAACTCTAAATTACACCCGTCTTTTGACGCACATTGTTTTGTAAATACAATAATTTTGCTCCACATTTGTATAGAAAATAACAACAACACTGAATTCTGTGATTGTGTCTCAGAATAACTACAGGTAATGTGACTCATTTTCGGTTTGTTGAAAAGAACAACAGAAAAGCGCCCTTAAAATTGTAATACAGCAACAGCAGTAGTTACAGAGTGTAACCTCCACGCTGCTTTATCACCAAATCATCAATTTCGACTTGGCTCACCTACTCCCTTCGTTTAGAGCCTGGTGGTGCGGATTGTGGGGTCGAATCCCGCCACCTAACATTCTCGCTCTTTCTACCGTGGGGTATTTAGAATGTGACGTTCAATCCCACTATTCGTTGGTAAAACAGTAGCCTGAGAGTTGGCGGTGGGTGGTATTGACTAACGGTCTTCCCTCTTGTCTATCACTTGAAAATTAGGGGCGGTTACCACAAATAGCCCTCGGGTAGCTTTGTACGGAATTCGGTAAACAAACCCCACATGCAAGGTTAACAGATCTGAGTGTTGTTTCAGGTGTTTCAAGAACTTAGCATTGTTATTAGAACTTATTTAAATTATAAACAGTATGTTGTTTCAGGTGTTTCTAAAAACTTAGCTCCCTTGTTATTAAAACTCGTTTAAATTATAAACAGTATGTTGTTTCAGGTGTTTCTAAAAACTTAGCTCCCTTGTTATTAAAATTCGTTTCAATTATAAACAGTATGTTGTTTCAGGTGTTTCTAAAAACTTAGCTCCATTGTTATTAAAACTTGTTTAAATTATAAACAGTATGTTGTTTCAGGTGTTTCTAAAAATTTAGCTCCCTTGTTATTAAAATTTGTTTAAATTATAAACAGTATGTTGTTTCAGGTGTTTCTAAAAACTTAGCTCCCTTGTTATCAAAACCAGCTTAAATTATAAACAGTATGTTGTTTCAGCATAAGATTGCAAGACTACAATAATGAAACCACGCCATCAGTAAACATACACTTTACTTCTGGTACGTTTTCACATTAGAAGTTTCCAAATATAGTTTCAAAGTTTGTTTGTTTCAGAATAAGCTGTATGCGCTCTGTCCACCGCGAAGAATTTTAGCGTTGTAAATCCAGAGACTTACCGCTGACCCATTAGAGACCGTTGTCTTTGTTGCTATTGTGGCACAAAGCGACACAATAGACTCTAGTCGCTCTTTCCACAGAGAGGAATCGAACCCCGGATATTAGTGTCGTAAATCTATAGATTCACTACTGATCCACCGGAGGATGTTTTCAAAGTAATCAACTTAATCATCAAGATGACAATTACAACACAGCTACTACGTGCGTACGTTACTACAACGACACAGCTACTACGTGCGTACATTACCACAACGACACAACTACTACGTGCGTACATTACCACAACGACACAACTACTACGTGCGTACATTACCACAACGACACAACTACTACGTGCGTACATTACCACAACGACACAGCTACTACGTGCGTACATTACCACAACGACACAGCTACTACGT
>NW_013669507.1:20607-22235 GCF_000517525.1 Limulus polyphemus | reverse complement strand
CATTACTACAACGACACAACTACTACGTGCGTCCATTACTACAACGACACACTACTACGTGCGTCCATTACTACAACGACACAACTACTACGTGCGTCCATTACTACAACGACACACTACTACGTGCGTCCATTACTACAACGACACAACTACTACGTGCGTCCATTACTACAACGACACAACTACTACGTGCGTCCATTACTACAACGACACAACTACTACATGCGTACATTACTACAACGACACAGCTACTACATGCGTGCATTACTACAACGACACAGCTACTACATGCGTGCATTACTACAACGACACAGCTACTACATGCGTACATTACCACAGTAGTAATTTCTTAATCTACGAAACAGTTCTATCATTTTAAGGAAACTAATGAACAAAAATCTGTCGATGGAATTCAGTGTGAAATAAATTTCAAACATAAATGTTTTCATATAGATGAACTTTAGAAATTAAACCAGTTTCTCTGTATACGGTTTTCGTGTTGAATGACGTAAATCTTTATAAAGTTTTGTAACTTTTATGTTCCCCTAAACTTAACATAACCAAATCTTCCTTTGTCATCATGATCCTAATATTCCAATAAATATCCACGAGAAATAAATATAGGTATTTTGCATCCAAAGTTTACGTTCATTGCACACTTTAGAAAACACACACACACATTTCTTTATCAGAACATCGTATCGCCAGTAAGCTTACTAGAATATGACGACCCTTTATAAAAGATATATAAATCTTAGCATGACCCTCAAAACAGCGTTGTTAAGTTTTATGGATTCCTGTCTTGGAGTAGAGCTCCGTAGGTCAGAGGTCACTTGTCTGGCGCTGGCGAAACGTGACTTGTACAGGAAGATCACAAAAGTTTTCATTTGAAGCTGGCATTCTCTACACAAAAGATGTTCTGGCCATTTTCTTGAGGCCGTGAATGGGTGCGTACTAACTGATACAGACACATCCTGAGTTTAACTTTTAACTGTTATCTCTAATCTCACTACTGCGAATATAATCCATTAACTTAACGTTTAAAGTATATTAACGTTGATGTATAACGCTGGTTAAAGGATAAACTTATCTTTTGACACCTATGTATATAAATAGTAACTTCGGACAGAACCAAGTGTTTAACTGTTGTTTACCCCCTAAGATGTTAGTTTGTTGCTATTTTTACCCTAAAATTTAAACCCGTGTTCCAGATTAGGGTAGGACAAAGTACGCGTGCCACGACCTTTAACAGAGTTATTTTCAAAACCCAATCAAACCACTTTATAATCAATGTATACAAACAAACTTGGCATCAAAACTTACTTAGTTAAGTAAAACATATACCGGGTAATATTGAAATTTAATTTTTTAATTTTTAAAGCGACTTTACTATGGATCTTGAATAAATAAAGACAAATCAACCAAATATACAAACAAACAGGAGATCATACATGTACAATATACTCAAGCTACGCTGTTAAGGGGACGTTAAAACACCGTAAACAAGCTACGCTGTTAAGGGGACGTTAAAACACCGTAAACAAGCTAAGCTGTTAAGGGGACGTTAAAACACCGTAAACAAGCTACGCTGTTAAGGGGACGTTAAAACACCGTAAACAAGCTACGCT
>NW_013669507.1:8853-19607 GCF_000517525.1 Limulus polyphemus | reverse complement strand
AAGCTAAGCTGTTAAGGGGACGTTAAAACACCGTAAACAAGCTAACGCTGTTAAGGGGACGTTAAAACACCGTAAACAAGCTACGCTGTTAAGGGGACGTTAAAACACCGTAAACAAGCTACGCTGTTAAGGGGACGTTAAAACACCGTAAACAAGCTACGCTGTTAAGGGGAGTTAAAACAACGTAAACAAGCTATGCTGTTAAGGGGAGTTAAAACAACGTAAACAAGCTATGCTGTTAAGGGGAGTTAAAACAACGTAAAAAACTTTCATAATAACAGTGAGAGTAATGCAAGTGTAGTCGAATACATAAACAAAGCAAGTCTTAAAACTCGGTAATTATAATTGAACTATTATAAAATGTTTTAATTTCCTTTAAATATCTGAAACTTTCAGCTGGTTAATTCATTCTGGTAAGTAATGTCAAACTTTGAAGGCTAAAACGTAGGTTCAGTAATCTTTATCATCAGTAAAAGTGTGTTTGTTTGTTGAATTTCTATCATAGGGGGAAATCAGCGCTTTCTGGAAATACCACAGGGGGAGTAACCTGTGATTGTATCATGTTAAAACCACATGAAAGGGGAAAACGTCGAAAAGGTTTAGCTGGAAGCGACTTTTATTCTAATACTTAATAGACAAAGCAATTAAAACCATTGAAACATCATAGTAGGAAAATCATAGAGAACTAATGTAAAAACTGTACATGAACAAGATGCGATCACAGCAGATCAAAGAACATGAAAATCATAGAGAACTAATGTAAAAACTGTACATGAACAAGATGCGATCACAGCAGATCAAACAACATGAAAATCAAAATGTTTAACCTGACGATTGCGATGTAATTCATAGAGAAAAGAGCCTTTTAACCTTGTTTCCACCCATTGTTATCAAGATCTTTATTTTAGCCCCTAATCCCGTGTTCGAACCTTTCAAATCTGTTAACTAAAGAACTCACGAAGAACACTTGAATGTGACTTTAAACAGGGTATTCCATTAATAACTACAGTTTTATAAAACTATGACTTAGGACATGTGGCTCATTCTATAAAAAGAAACAACTAACACGTAGTTCACGAAGTAAAATATATCATAGTGTAAAAACATAATCCAGAACTCCAGTACTTTTAAAGATGTATACTCCCAGACATGACTATAACCCACACAAGCATACTATACGTTTTGGAATTTGTTAGTACCCTCATTCTCAAGAATATAATTAGAATTATATAACAAAACGAGGATGGTTCAGGGGGCTATCAAGTGCGGTCATAAAATCGCCAACAACTTAAATCAAGTTAAAGATGGATCTTTTTAGTATTTTTTTAAACGTATATTTACGAAGGTAACGATTATCCACCTCGAGGAATCGAGTCTTGGATTTTAGCGTTGAAGTGCGAAAGATTACCGCTGAACAAATAATATTTGATCTGTTCGCTCTACATTACTCCCCTTCTCCAAATCCTGCATCAGAATGAACCCAATACTGTTAGGGTTAATCGTACGTTAAAAGAACGACATTCTAAGTCTCGCGACCCCTGTGAACTATTTCCTTCGTCGTTGTTCCTGTTCAGCCTGATGATTACTATTACGCACTATTGTCTACGCTTCACTTTTCATGTACACTACATTAAACAGGTCACAAAAGGCCATTGGAGCTGCGTCAAGGGAACTGGTCAGTTATGTGATTCAATGAGATTGTGGTGATTCCAATTTCTTTGACCATCTTTCTAGTGGAGATGAGCTTTGCTTTAGAATTTTAGAGCGTTTGGCTTGTGCACCTTCGTGAGCTTCAAATCCTTATTATATTGTTAACGGTACCAGGACTGTTTGGACTGAAAGGTTCTCTTTCGTAAACACAGCACTCACTCTACTTTACATATGAAGGAGTTGCTTCGGATTGGCTCAGGAAATGGTTTTTTTTATCGCATTGCTGTTCCAAATATTGTGCTTCAGTGGAGAACAATGAAGATTCCCTTTTAATAAATTTCGTATTTTGGCTTTATGTCGTTTACAAATATGAACGTCGTCTCTCAGACAGGCCTTTGATGTTGAACTCTAGTCATAAACTTACCAGTGTTAAACTTATCACATGTGGGGCCATATTTCGCATCTACAGCGACACGACACTGCAGTAACACATGCAATTTTCGTTTAAAATGCGATTAACTGTGTAGGTTAAATTTAACAGTTGTAGAACTATTATTGAACCTTGGTTAATAAGTTAAGTTAACAATTGTGGAAGCTATGGAACTATCATTGAACCTTGGTTAATAAGTTAAGTTAACAGTTGTGGAAGCTATGGAACTATCATTGAACCTTGGTTAATAAGTTAACAGTTGTGGAAGCTATGGAACTATCAATGAACCTTGGTTAATAAGTTAACAATTGTGGAAGCTATGGAACTATCATTGAACCTTGGTTAATAAGTTAACAATTGTGGAAGCTATGGAACTATCATTGAACCTTGGTTAATAAGTTAAGTTAACAGTTGTGGAAGCTATGGATCTATCATTGAACCTTGGTTAAAAATCTTTGTAATAAGGTCTGTAGTTCCACATGTAAACACCATTGAAACAATCTATGAAAAATGAAATTTGACTTTATTGGTTTACTCATTACTAAAAAGTGTTGGGTTTGTTTGTTATTAAGCATAAAGCTATATAATGGGCTATCTGTGCAGTGCCTACCGCGAATATCGAAACCCGATTTTTAGCGTTATAAGTCACAGGGAGTCACGAAAAAAAGAAAATTAATCTTTTTTACTTCAGACGATTCTCTTTACTTTTGGGGTTTTTGTTTCGATCAGTTTCAACCAAAATAATTCTTTCAGGATTTGCAAAGTTTTAACAGTTGGCTTCTGGCTGACATTAAAAAAATAGTTTTATGAGAATGTTTTCCAAGTTACATTAATTGCTCAACAAAAGTGTCCACAATAAAAATGTTACAACAATAGTTTCCACAATAAAAATGTTACAACAAAATTTCGTTTTAGCCCAAACGTTTTTTTATTTGTTTTAGTGAAAAGTTACATATTAAGTTATCTCCGCGCTGTCCGCCGAGAGGAATCGAACCTTTATTCTGACCCAATGAGAGACTATCAAATACGGACACAAACTGTATTTATCAACTCAGCCCACGTAGTCTCTACGTGGAATTAAAACTCGAAATCATGAAACAATTTTGAAATCTGTGAGAATGAGAAAATGTAGTGAAACGTTATTGTAGTTCTGTATGATAGTGATAACGATTACTAATCTAAACTTATCTACATCAATCACGTGTTTGTTGAAGTGGTTGGTTTGATTTATTATACCCTAATGTCCTGCTAACGAAAGGGCCTAGCAAGGCCTAGTGGTCAGATCGCTCGACTCGCAACCTGGGGGTCATGGGTTCGAGTCTCGTCACCGAATAAGCTCGCTCTTTCAGCCGTGGGAACGTTAGAATGTGATGGTCAATCCTACTTTTCGTTGGTAAAGAGAAGCCCAAACATTGACGGAGAGTGGTGTTGACTAGTTGCCTTCACTTCTAAATTAGGGACGGCTAATTCACTAGTCCTCGTTGTGCGACATTCAACTAAATAATGCCAACGTAGATAACAGTCATTAATGTATCTTACTTTATGTTAGTGTAAAATGACTTCATACTTTTCAAGAATCCGATGAGGATGACAACAAAGACCTCTCCTACCACTCTCAACAAAAAAAAAAAATAAAGTTTCCATATTCGCGATGCTAATGGATGCTAAGCTTACCTACTTATGTAAGCATGCGCAAATTGTTTCGTAAAGCATGAACGTTGCTATTATTGTTCGCTTTTACTAAACAAAGCCTGACCTACCTGTTACGCTATATTTTAGTACTGTTCTAGTTAAGTATTGGTGCTCACGAAAGTTGGACTGTTTGTATACTCTAGAAAGTATGATTTGAACCTTTCTATTGTGAAGCCTCACTGGACACGAACACGAGACGGTAAACAGAGCGTTTATCTTTTACTTAACATTATTATCATGGAATAATCTGATATGAAGTGATTTACACAAAGAAACCTTGCACTCTTTGCAAAGAAGAAAGATTATCGACATGAACTGTAATTAATAAGTAACATTTTGTAATTGAACACTTACGGTCGTTTGATTCAATGCTCTGATTCATACAATGCTTTGTGTGAAAGAACCGTAGAAGCTGTTCTATTGTCATGGCTGGGTTGAAAAAGTGCCCTAAATTATACGTGATACAGAATTTTTATTAAACTACGACATAGGTGTAATGTTTGTTCTCGCATGAAAAACACTTTAGTCTTCAAAGGAATCTAAAAATATTCATCTTTTTCATACCATTTATTAAATTATATACGTCTTTTTGTCAGTTCTAGTTTAAAATAAAATTAGGCTTAAGCAGTTTCTTTTAAGTCATGAGTAATCCTTGCTTATCTAATTCTTGAACAATGAAAAACAAAATATCCACGCTATATTTAGTATATGATCAAAGTAAAGCTTTAGAGTATATTTCAATGGATTAATTTCATCAACACACTATTTACATCTGTTATACATATAATATTCAGTTTTGTCTGTCCTGAAATTGGGTGCGCATCTTACTATCCAAGCGCGCATGCGCACGCACTTCAACGGATATAAATATACTTTAGCAAAGATTTTGTACAACGTATTAAAATATTATCAAAGTTTTTAAAAAAGTCTAACGTTAGGTCGTAGAATAACATTACAAGTTTATTTATTGATAGTGTTAGGTGCAGTAAAGTTTAGCCTTAACATAAACTAAAGCAAAAAACGTACACAAGTTACATTATTAATTTATCTCTTTATCGAATGTAGGTCATATTTGATAAGAGCTTAACTAATGTTAGGCCTAAGACAAGTGAATTTACAGATTTCGTTGTCTACGATTAGAATTATTTTGTATTATTATAAAAATGTAGTATTTAAAGAAGTACTGTTGTAATAAAGATACTAGTTTGACCGCAGATGTTTTGTGGGTGTCTGCTAGTATAAAGATATCCCAATCTTCCAAACACAAAGTTCTTCTCTAAATATTATATATGGAGGGTATGTTCCAAGAGATCAGGTTTCTTTAACGCAAGTAGTTTCACAGTAAAATCTTGGCTCACAGAATTTTGTTCGTAGACATTTAACAAAAGTCGATAAGAAAACGATAGAGTATCTTGTTGACCAACGGTCAGATCTCTACATTGTTCAAACAATGTCTTTTTTAGAGGTTGAATACACAGATTTTTTAAAGATTTTTTAAAAATGCAAACTAATCATTCTTTTCTGCCGTTTTATAAAATACGAGTTGCTAAGTAACCAAACAAATATGTGAACAATCCGTTGTTATGGTTATTGCCGCGCATATTCGAGGACGCTGCAAGTCACGTTTAATAGCAATAGTTAGCAGTAAAATCTGTACATTTGCTAACAGAAATATTTTCATGATAATTACCCCAACCAGCTTTTGGAGTTTGTTTATTTTTTGCTGTTTTTTTTTAGCGTTCTTGCATATTGTTTATGTATCTACCACGTCACGTGTTATCTACCATGTCACGTGCTATCTAACACGTGACGTGTCATCACGCCTCCAACATTTCCTCATCTTTTTCTGTAATGACCTTTGACACGAAGTTTCTATGTTGCACCTATAGCTTCTACTATGGACCTTAAAACCTGGAAGAAAATGAATCATGAACAAACGTTTCGCTATTACCTGTTTCTAACCTGGGGTCGAAAGGAACTTGTTTTCAAGAATTGAGTGCCGAAAAAACAAACAAATAAACTTTAACAATTATCTAATTTATTCTTTACTACTTTTTTTTTGAATCATAATGCCAGTAGACGTCATATTTTTAAAGCTATAAAATTACCAACCCTACAGGAATATGACCTTTCCACCCAATTCCTGCTTGGTGCTAACGCTTGTGCTTAAAATACATATTGTTGAAGATAAAGAAAAAAAAACCCATAATCAAAATTGCGAGTTATAAATAAAACTCTTGTTTAGTGACATCCGGGTCTACAAAACCTGATCTTAACGCAGTCCCCCTTTCGGTGATTTAATAATACACCGTCTGTCCATACTAATCTAGTTATAAAACTAAAGAGATCCAATGTTTACTCAGTTCTCTATAAAGATTAGGCATATTTTCCAAAAGAACTTTAAACCTAAAAAAAAACAACAATCGAAATATATTTAGTCTCTATAATTGTACTGTTACAGTTTTAGTATTACTATTATAGGGGGAGCTGTATTCATCATATATATAGACATAGTTTGTCTAAGCGGAATTTTTTTTTTATGTTTTTGAGACTGTTTTACGTATTATTCATCGACTATAACAATGACAAGAGGATTCCTGATGAAGAAATAAGCACGTTTTTTTTTCAACAAATCGCCATTTTATTACAGTATCATTGTGTATAGAATAAGTAATTTCTTACGTCATTTATTTTTAGTCTTTTATCATTTTTATACAATACTATTTTACACAGACGATACTGTGTGATGTAACCCAGTGTTCATAGACAGTGCTGGATTAAGGCATACGCAAAACTACACTATAGCACGATTAACCCTAATTATGGAATTATGGGTTAAGAATTTTTTTAACGCTTGACATTCATATATTATAATTAAAACACTCTGTTAAAATATCACCAATCACATACATGATTTTTATATTATATCTTTTCAATATTCAGTGACATCTTCTGGTCGTATTAGGAAGCACAAAAAGCAATTTCGTACGAAACATGACATTTGAAATATCCCGTATTGGTTTATAATGGCAAAGGGTTTGTTTTGTTTGTAATTAAGTACAAAGCTACACAATGGGTTCTCTGTTCTCTACCCATCACGGGTATCGAAACCCGGATTCTAGCGTTGTAAGTCCGCAGACATACCGCTGCCACTGGGGGGGGGGGACATAGCAAAGTGTGTCGTCATGACAAACAGTGTTCGTGTATTAAGGATTGTGACCATTTTATCACTGTTATTTAAAATGTTCTTATTAAAAACAAGATAAAAACCACAACCTCAACATGTCTCAAAGGTACTTAATTTCATATTACATGCATAATATCGAAATAAATTTCCTATATTTGTTAAATATATTTTGATAAAACTTCCACTAGTTTCAATAAAATTGGCACAGATAATCCCCCCCCCCATGACCGGTTTGTGTAAGACCTCCCCAAACCTTAATCCGACACTGTTCATAGAACAATAAATACTACGGTGTGTCGTGTAAACCAGTGTTCATAGAACAATAAATACTACGGTGTGTCGTGTAAACCAGTGTTCATAGAACAATAAATACTACGGTGTGTCGTGTAAACCAGTGTTCATAGAACAATAAATACTACGGTGTGTCGTGTAAACCAGTGTTCATAGAACAATAAATACTATGGTGTGTCGTGTAAGCCAATGTTCATAGAACAATGAATATTATGCTGTGTCGTGTAAACCAATGTTTAAAGCACTAAAGAGGTTAAAAGTGTACGGTAATTTTTAAATTTTCAAAACCCAATGCAGAATATATTGTGTTAATTAATGATCATGTATTTAAATGCCCAGCACATTGTGCAGACTGGTAGTGCTTTAAATGTAACACTGGCCTCTATGGACATTTGTTATAGACGAAAATATTTTTACTTAAATACAGTTCAACTTCTTTGAAATTAAAGACAAAGCTACCTACCTATCTGAACACGTGATCGCTCTTGTCCAATCCCCGTAAAGATGTATCTTTCCGGTATTCGTATAATCGTAGTTTGTAATCCTTATTATTGTTGTTTGACTTCTTTACCGGATTCGAAGGAATATAGTTTGAAGTCAGTGTGGAACCCTTAATTATACTGCTTGTAATCTATAACGTCATTCTTGAACTTCACACAAGATTAGCAGCTGATACACGATATTAGTTGATAAAGTTTCACACAAGATCACCAGCTGATCACTATATTCTGTTGGATGGTAGTTGATAATGTTTCACACAAGATCACCAGCTGATCACTATATTCTGTTGGATGGTAGTTTATAAGGTTTCACACAAGATCACCAGCTGATCACTATATTCTGTTGGATGGTAGTTGATAAAGTTTCACACAAGATCACCAGCTGATCACTATATTCTATTGGATGGTAGTTGATAAAGTTTCACTCAAGATCACCAGCTGATCACTATATTCTATTGGATGGTAGTTTATAATGTTTCACACAAGATCACCAGCTGATCACTATACACTATAGGATAGTAGTTTATAAGGTTTCACACAAGCTTATCAGGTGACCGCTATATTCTATAGATAGTCTATACGGTTTCACACAAAATGAACACTAGTTTATAATCAGTGGACGGGTTTGCTAGTACCTTTATCTCGTTATCAGATAAATCCTTCCGACTTTATGTTGGTTTGGTTTATAGTGTAGAAAGATGGACTGTTTCTGTGATTAGATACATAATTACAGAATCTAATTTCTGGTCTCTTCTCGGTGTGTTCGCCTAACCACAAGTCTTCTCTCCTTTCTCTTTTATATAGATATAATCAACTTACGTTTCTCTCAACGAACTGAAAACACAGCACAGCGTAAACACAGGTCGACGTACATCTAATGCTAGAGAGCACATGACACCTCTCTCTCTCCCCGCACCACTGTTGGCTGCTCTTAACTTGCCGGTTTCATGCCATGCAATTGTTGGTATGCCCACAGCAGTGATGCAAATATGTGAAGCTGAACAGGACCGGCGAAGAAAAGGCCGGCGAGCCAGTACAATAGACTGTTAACAATAGATCTTTGTACGGGTTCTCTCCGTGCCGATGGTGCACGGGCAGATCTCGTACACAATGGAAACGACCGGCTAGACTCTACGGGGAAGATTCAACCATGCGCTGTAAAACGGCCCCCTTAGCCTTTCACGTATAATCGCAGATCCGATGGAGTTTTTACTTTTTACAGTTTTCTTTCTCTTCTATTTCTTTTTTTGCTTCGCATAGAACTCTCAGTAAAGCGTGTATGCCAGACGTTTTCATTAATTTTACAATAGGATTTGAAAATTTAATAGTAAAAAAAATATATAAGGAACATTAGATCGTTATTATATATATAGGCCTACTCCTGTACTTCAGTCTCTTCGAGTATTTTCTCACAAAAATCACTCGTTGTCTACGTTCGTTATTTAATGCTAAAAACCACACAAGATAGCACCGTTATAACTTGAACTCCGAATCAGTGCTCGTCGATTAATTATACATGTTAATATATTAGATATTCTCAGTTATGTTTTCCCGAAAGCCAACGTGTCTAAACATTGAGAAGAGCCGCTAATAAACGCTTCGTAGAACTGTAAATTCGCACATTCTAGAATGTACTAATATCGTACGACCAAGGAAAAATCATTTGTTTAACGCTGTTACACCGCTCCCCTTTCCTCCCCCTCTTCCACCCCGCTGGTGAGCCGAGAAGAGTACATTCACGCACGTGCATCACTATGTCTTAAAAAGGGCTACAGGTTAGCCCAGAGGGTTGGAACGGGCTTTATAGTACTTATTCGATCCATAAAACACAAATACGGCAAGCCAACAACGTCAAACAGGTTTTAAAAAAAAACTACGTTAAACACTCGGAAACAGGTTTCAAACAAAAGAAATTTCTCTGAGAAAAACAAAGACCGATCTAGCGTGTTGTGTGATCGGGCGTCACATTTACACTCTCGTCTGCCTTATCTTGCCTTCTAAAAGCTATGAACAAATTGAGTACAGAGACATTTTACGTCTCTAGTGTTAGCTGTTTACAGCTAGTTCCAGCGTTAATAGTTTCACAAGGGAAAAATAAAACTAATTTTATGACCAACGTAAATTGTTCGATTCCCCACGATATTTTATTTCTTGATATTTAAAAAAGAAAAGATTAAATTTAACTGGCACGTGCTACTCTACCAGATCAATTACACACACACACACACCAAATATTATCGGACAAATAATATAATAGCACCACTAATATACAAACAAAATAATTTAGGGTTAACGTTGCTTGTTGGAATTTTTTTATATTTTTTTATAAGGTATAATGATACCCTTTCATTAAAGAGGGTGTTGCCCCCCCCCCATTTAGTAAGTTAGGGTTAATTCAACTGTAAGAGGTGTTAAAAATTTATATAGTAAAAATAATAATGATGTGTATTCACTCCTAGCGGACTGTCAATCAAACAAAAAATCAACGAAGGACCAATCAAGATTGTGCCATATTAACTTCTTCAAGATGTGTAAATATTTTTCCACCAATGGTGTAGTCCCACACATTGGACAATTAACATGTAAACTTGCAGTGCACCAATCCGACTGTGCGATACTTAATTCGGAAAGTATTTTAATCCTTTCCCATCCTTATTTTTCACCATGTTGTTGATAACCTTTCATCTCTATGGCACTTAAACCAGTAAAAACAAATATTTATCAACAGTCAAATGAAATAAACCGTAATATTCTAGCACAATGTTAACACTGAACTGTTTACAAACCGTAATATTCTAGCACAATGTTAACACTGAACTGTTTACACTTTCATTTCGCAAAACCACGTCATTTTACTCATAACCGTATTTTACAACCAACGTAATCAACACCACGTCATTTTACTCACAACCGTATTTTCCAACCAGCGTAATCAACACCACGTCATTTTACTCACAACCGTATTTTCCAACCAGCGTAATCAACACCACGTCATTTTACTCAC
>NW_013669507.1:6277-8060 GCF_000517525.1 Limulus polyphemus | reverse complement strand
ATCTGGGTGAATTAGATTGATATATGACATTCGTGTGATTACATGTGATATCACGTTGCTTTAATGTACGATATTTTATGATATCGTGTCAGGATATATGCTTGATCTGGGTGAATTAGACTGATATATGACATTCGTGTGATTACATGTGATATCACGTTGCTTTAATGTACGATATTTTATGATATCGTATCAGGATATATGCTTGATCTGGGTGAATTAGACTGATATATGACATTCGTGTAATTACATGTGATATCATGTTGCTTTTATGTACGATATTTTATGATATCGTATCAGGATATATGCTTGATCTGGGTGAATTAGATTGATATATAACATTCGTGACGTGCAAATTCGTAGCCTGGTGGTTAAGGCGTTCGACTCACAATCTGTGGGTCGGAGGTTCGAATCTCACCACCAAACATGCTCGTCTTTAAAACTGTAGGTGCGTTATAATGTAACGGTCTATACCACTATTCGTTGGTAAAGAGTAGTCCAAGCGTTAACAGGGGGTAGTATTAACAAGCTACCCTCCCTCTAGTCTAATCACTTCGAAATGAGAAACGGTTAGCGTAGATAGCCCTCGAGTAGCTTTGAGCGAAATTCGTAAAAGACTTGAGCCAAAAACTTACCGAGTTCTTTCATTCACCAAAACATTTAGAAAAAATAGTGTTTTCAGACGTTTGTAGAGTAAAGGTCTAAAACTTAATATTTAGCAGTCCTGCTAGACGTTATTAATCCAAGCTATACCATCACATCGATCCACCAATCACGTTTGTATAAAACCTGTACAACAGGTTGTCTCGTCTCTATTGGTATCACGTGCATTCATTTACCCCCCCCCCCAAATAAATAAATAAAAATAAAAAACCGCGAAAGATCTCAAGTTAATCAACAAGTAGAAACGTACACAAAACTACATGGTATAGAAAGTGAATTGAGGAAAACAAAACAAATGATAGACCTGAAATTATTGATGTATTTAACTAAAAAAATCTACAGATGGCGCTTTACACGGATCCATTATTTTTGCACTCCTGCAATTGAGTTAATAAATTAATTTGTTTTGTTTGTTTTCGAATTTCGCGCAAAGCTACACGAGGGCTATCTGTGCTAGCCGTCCCTAATTTAGAAGAGTGAGATTAGAGGGAAGGCAGCTGGTCATCACCACCCACCGCCAACTCTTGGGCTGCCCTTTTTACCAACGAATAGTGGGATTGACCGTAACGTTATAACCATGCCGAGCCAGGGATAAATTAATTAATCATGCACTTGAAAATTATCTCTACGTCAACTGTACTTTTAGCAAAGGTTATTTTAACAATTTTAGTTCCAATTCTTCGAGTTTAATTTGTCAAATACGTCTCCCATAAATATATTTATCTTAGTCCTACCCAGGAATGAAATTCTCAAAAAAGAAAAGAAAAAGTTGAGATACTCAGGTGGGTGAAGTAAACCTTTGTTTTTTTTTTTTTTTTTTAGTTAAACATAAAAAACGACAAAGCAGCTCAAATAAGTCTCAGTACTAGTATCACCTAGTTGTGGTACTCAATAAAGGTGAGCACCGGCAGAATTTCACCCCTGGTCCTACCCACTTAGCCCCCAGTGACTCAACGTTAGGTCGTTGTTGTTTGTTTTAAAGAAAAGCTACATTTGTTGTGTCTACCACAGAGAATCGAACCCCGGATTTTTACGTTGTAAGTCGTATAAACCTACCGCTGTCCAATCGGAGGACTCAAGAATAAGTCTGTGGGCTTATAACGCTAAAATGGAGGTTTCG
>NW_013669507.1:0-5298 GCF_000517525.1 Limulus polyphemus | reverse complement strand
CAGTAAAGCGACATTTCTACTGAAAGACCTTTATCCTAATGGTCAGTAAAGCGACATTTCTACTGAAAGACCTTTATCCTAATGGTCAGTAAAGCGACATTTCTACTGAAAGACCTTTATCCTAATGGTCAGTAAAGCCACATTTCTACTGAAAGACCTTTATCCTAATGGTCAGTAAAGCCACATTTCTACTGAAAGACCTTTATCCTAATGGTCAGTAAAGCCACATTTCTACCAGAAAGATCTTTATCCTAATGGTCAGTAAAGCCACATTTCTACAGAAAGATCTTTATCCTAATGGTCAGTAAAACCATATTTTTACTTAACTTGATTCACATATTACAATCAACACATCATCTTGTAACTATAGTTTCTCTACCTTCTATTGATGGCGTTTTCTCTCTCTGTATTATTCATGTTAATTGAGCAAAGTGATTGAATAGAAGTGTGTAGAAAATAAGAGTAACAGTTGATGTAAGAAATATATTACTTTCTCTGTAAACATTATGAAATGTACAGGTGTTTCTACAGCTGCCCAGCGCACTATTGCTTTAGTGGTAAGAAAGAAGGAAATTCAAGCAGTTTGAACATCTTTTGGAAAAGTTGAGCGTGACATTCACCATCACACAGTCCATCAATGATATCTGTGAACCAATTACAGATACTGTTCCTCGACTAGTGGACTCTCATGGACCGAAACACGTTCTACCATACAGTCCATCAATGATATCTGTGAACCAATTACAGATACTGTTCCTCGACTAATGGACTCTCATGGACCGGGACACGTTCTATCATACAGTCCACCAATGATATCTGTGAACCAATTACAGATACCGTTCCTCGACTAATGGACTCTCATGGACCGAAACACGTTCTGTCATACAGTCCATCAATGATATCTGTGAATCAATTACAGATACTGTAATAACGTAGCACAGTTTGCTACACTATAAAACTAAACAGTTATCTGTAGTTAATAGAGAACCAAACAGATGGTAACTATCAGAAGACTTGTTCAATTATTCAAAGTCAAAAACCGCCTGTTTGTTTGTTAGGCTGTCTATTTTCTGCCCATCACAGATATCGAAACCCAGTTTTTAACGTTATAAGCCCTCAGATTTTAAAGAAGTCTGGAACTGTTGTTAAAATAATACAAATGCATTCCGCTGTTAAATAATCATAAGAAAAAACTAAAATTAATCCATATGAAAACTGAGTATTGTAAAGCAGTTGTAGAAAGAAGCGAAAATACATTTTTATATCTCAAGATTTTATCGTTGAAAGTAATTTTACAACCTGCGCCATCTGTCGAAATATTTAGTAATTTTTCTGTAATCCCATTTCAAGTACCGACGGAGATGCTAAGCAAGCTAAAAATTCCATGAAATAAGTTTTCTTAGCTTAACTCTGTAGAAGTTGACCATCACCAAAAGACAATAATAGACTTTTATGAACAAAACAAAACATTACTATATAGACCAGGAAATGAAAATCAGACATTTTGGTTCATTTAGATACGAAAATAATATTTCCAGAAGAAAAAAAAAAGAGCTACAAAACAAGAAAAAAAAGATATATTTGTTTATGGAATTTCGGAAAAAGCTATTTTAGGGCTAACTACGTTAGACGTCCCTAATTTTGAAGTGTTACTGTAATCGAAAAGCATTTTTCACAGCAAAAAGAGCGAGCACAATAGGTGATAGGATTCGAACCCGAGAACCGCAGATTGCGAGTCAAGCCTTTCACCAGACAATGAAAGGCAAAAAAAAAAAAGTTTTAATCAGTTACAGTTCCAACTTTATTAACAGGTTCTATCCCCTCGCTCGCGCAAAAATATGTGGTTTTAAAATGGGGTATCTATAACAAAAAAATATTTGTCGCTTCAATACTTAGTAGAACGTGAAAATGTACAAACATGGCTGGCACACCAGCAGGAGTAAAACTCGGTACAGTTTTAGTTTTATTTGCGGTTCTTTCATCAGGACTCAGTGGAGAAGGATAAGAGATACGCATCTTAACTTGTAATCGTGTTAAAACAAAACTTAATACCTTTTGTAGAGATGTTTTAGAAAACAATGTACATATCTAAACGGACGTGGACTGACCATGTGGTAGAGTTTGGGATTTTAGTGCTGACGAACTGGGTTCGAATCCGTGTGATACATCAAAAACATTCTCCGCACATTAAACTGTGGGTGAGTTCCAAGAGTAACGGTCAATCCCTTATCGTGAGTAGCAGGGTGCCGTTATTTAATTGTCCTTCCTCTGGTCAGTAGTTCTAAAATAGAGACTGCACCAGATGGACTTAGTAGTTTCGGCAGAAATAAAAGTATTTAATATTTTAAAATAATATTTCTACTTCTTATTTTAAGAGCAAGTTTCTTTCAGCGCAATTAGCGTTACGAATGTAGTGCTTATTACTAGTACGTGTCTAATGGCTAGCGTGCCAATCTGTGAATCCTTAGGTTCGTGGTTCGCGTCCCGTTATTACAAAAATAAATCATGCTCCACTCTTTGGTTGATGGGTTCATCATATAGATGATAGTCAAATACCACTATCCGATAAGAATAGCTCAAGAGTTGGCGGTGGGTATTGTTGATTAGTTGCCTTTCTTCAAACTGAGGGACGACTAGTACGTATAACTTATGTGCAGCTTCACGCGAACGTGGAATAAAATACCAGTGTGTATTATTGGTTCAGAAACGTCGTTTCTGGAAACTTTCTAGTGTTTCAAAGAACCCGCATTTGTGGGCTCGGTTCTGTATTTTCATCTGTACTCGTCCACTCCGTAAACTTCTGTTTCGTCGAATTAATTAGCAGATGTCGAGTTAATGTCATTGTGAATCTATAAAACACAACAAAGACAGACGTTTATTTACGGCTTTCACTAGTTTGCATAACGTTCACATTCTCGAGGAGTTATGGGTTCCATAATCTATCACAACTGTTTGTTTAAATATTACGGAGACGTCGCCACAACCATGTGTAAAGCACACGAAAGCTCTGTGCCGCCCTCTATTGTTTGTCCTCTACCATTCCCGCACCAAAGACAAAGAACGTGCCATCGACTTCTCGGGCAACAAAACAATGGCGCGTCTAGTCCATTGTTCTGCTGTTTGTACAGGGAGAGGTAAAGCACCCAACTGAGCTCTCTATGGTAGCACCTCAAGCAAGATAGATCGTTCACGAATTCATTTTATTTACACACATCCTGGTTTTAATGCACAGTGAATACAAAATAACAAGAATAACAAGGAAAGCCAGTTTGCCTTTCTAATGTAAACGGACGGTGGCCTACTTCAATTCTATCGGCCTCGAAGAAGTATAAAAAGTACGACACAAACGATTATCATGTAAGTACAATACCTGTGTGTAAGCAACATCTACCCGATTCTAATTCAAAGATTATTTCATGGTGTTGTTTGACAGACGCCGTGACTTAATAAGCTTCAGAACTTGCATTCTTCAGAATGCTAACATGACCCTAATGTTCCTTCGTTTCCTTTATCTATTCTTTGTTGTTGTTTTTTTGTGCGCGTGAACTCGTGATGCCAGTGAAGTCGTAAACTAAATATAAAAGTTAATTATTGTTATTTTATTTTACTCTTAAGAGTTATTCACGTTTATAAAAGGGAATTAATTAATTACAAAAGATAACGATAACAAAATTAGTAAGTCTTTCTTCACTCTCCAGGTAATAGTTAAACAATTTTTATTTCAGCCAACGTTTCACCTTTGTGGCTTCATCGGAGCTACTAGCCCTGATGTAACTACAAGGGCGAAACGTTAGCTTAAATAAAAAGTTATTATTATTATTATTATTATTATTATTATTATATGAAGAGTAAAGGTCTTAAGTCTATCTTTCTGCCTAGTCAACAAAATAATTTGCTTATTCATGAAACAAAGCAATAGAAAAATTACTTACAGTGGTGGGAAAAATTATTGTATCACAATTTGTTCACACTTTTGTTGTTTCTTGTAATTAACTTTTACATTGTGAAAGTGTCAGAACTACTGTAATACCCTTGGCTCTAGGTTAGGTGATCGCACATTACGTCTTTAATTTACTGTTTATTATACCAACTCTCATTACACTTAAGGTTTAACGGCACCCCTCCCCCCTTCACTAAACTCGTAATGGGCAGACAGTAATCGAACTATTCTATCTGGAGGAAAAGAAGTTTCACAATAAAAGTATTGTTTATTTAGTTACTTTCTTAAGAATTCTGTAATTCTTTTATTTTGCTTTAGGTACTGTGGCTAGAATCTGTAGAATTCCGAATCGTTTATATGTGTCCCTTTTCTGTTACAATAAACAATGTTGTTCATTTTAAGTATTGTCATTTTTTTTACGTGTACCTTTTCTGTTACAATAAACAATGTTGTTCATTTTAAGTATAGCCATTTTTTTTTATACGTGTCCCTTTTCTGTTACAATAAACAATGTTGTTCATTTTAAGTATTGTTATTTTTTTTATGTGTCCCTTTTCTGTTACAATAAACAATGTTGTTCATTTTAAGTATTGTTATTTTTTTATGTGTCCCTTTTCTGTTACAATAAACAATGTTGTTCATTTTAAGTATTGTTATTTTTTTTATGTGTCCCTTTTCTGTTACAATAAACAATGTTGTTCATTTTAAGTATTGTTATTTTTTTAGTGGAAAACCAGTAAATATATTGTTATGATAACAGTGTGTTATGAGAAATGTCTTATTTATAACTAGCTGGAGTACCCGTCCCCTGGATGGAAGTTATATAAAGTCATGATTAATGACAGGTTATCTTATGACATGAAAAGTTGCTTCTCTTATATGTAATTGTAAAAACGTTAAAACGCCCATAAAAACTGCAAAGTTCAAAACTGAAAATTTGTATGTACCCCAACATGGACCCAACAAATCTTAATGCTAAATTTGGTGGAGATCTATCAACAGGGGGCGATGTAGTGGTAAAAAAGCGAAATCGCAAAAACATCCATAAAAACCACAAAACGCAAAACTGAAAATTTGTATATATCTCCCCATGGACCCAATGAACCTCCACCCCCAATTTGGTGAAGATACATTCAGAGAAGGTAAGGTAGTGGTAAAAATTGCACAAACGCCCATAAAAAAAACAACGAAAAACTGAACATTTGTATGTATCCCCGCACGGACCTAATGAGCCTCAGTACAAACTTTGGTGAAGATCCATCCACACCCTACGAAGTAGTTACATGGACAGACAACAGACAATACTATTATATTTGTATAGATATTTCTAGTTAAAAACAGAAGTTGGTAGCTTTTTT
>NW_013669506.1:106543-108645 GCF_000517525.1 Limulus polyphemus | reverse complement strand
AGTGCATGTCACTAATAACTTCTGTATAAGCCAGTGCATGATACTAATAACTTCTGTATAAGCCAGTGCATGTTACTAATAACTTCTGTATAAGCCAGTGCATGATACTAATAACTTCTGTATAAGCCAGTGCATGTCACTAATAACTTCTGTATAAGGCAGTGCATGTTACTAATAACTTCTATATAAGTCAGTGCATGTTACTAATAACTTCTGTATAAGTCAGTGCATGTTACTAATAACTTCTGTATAAGTCAGTGCATGTAACTAATAACTTCTATATAAGTCAGTGCATGTAACTAATAACTTCTATATAAGTCAGTGCATGTTGCATGTTAATTATCAACTCGCATATTTAATTGTATGCTGCTAATACTTTGTTTGCAAAGTTATACATTGTATTGGAAAGTATTTGTTCACAAATGTGGAGCAAATACACTCGAGTGTTTAAAACTTTTCATGCTAGGGTGTGCCTTAGATGCTGAAGGACATTAGTTTATGTTACATTTAAAGCTGTTTGAAACTATTCATGCTAGGGTGTGCCTTAGATGCTAAGGACATTAGTTTATGTGACATTTAAAGCTGTTTACAACTTTTCATGCTAGGGTGCCTTAGCTGCTGAAGGACATTAGTTTATGTTACATTTAAAGCTGTTTACAACTTTTCATGCTAGGGTGTGCCTTAGATGCTGAAGGACATTAGCTTACGTTACATTTAAAGCTGTTTACAACTTTTCATGCTAGGGTGCCTTAGCTGCTGAAGGACATTAGTTTATGTTACATTTAAAGCTGTTTACAACTTTTCATGCTAGGGTGTGCCTTAGATGCTGAAGGACATTAGTTTATGTTACATTTAAAGCTGTTTACAACTTTTCATGCTAGGGTGCCTTAGATGCTGAAGGACATTAGCTTACGTTACATTTAAAGCTGTTTAAAACTTTTCATGCTAGGGTGTGCCTTATGTGCTGAAGGACATTAGTTTACATTACATTTAAAGCTGTTTACAACTTTTGATGCTAGGGTGTGCCTTAGATGCTGAAGGACATTAGTTTATGCTACATTTAAATCTGTTTAAAACTTTTTATGCTAGGGTGTGCCTTAGATGCTGAAGGACATTAGTTTATGTTACATTTAAAGCTGTTTAAAAGATTTAGGTCTTTAATGACAAGGTTTTTTGTTGTTTTTTCTGAAAGACTTGTTTAGAAGAATAAAAACACCATTGTCTTTTAAATATAAAACATTATTATATATGACTAAACTATACTTCCAGAATCTGCAGCAATTAGCTCTTCATAAGTGTTATTCCTGGTGGGACATTATTAGAGCATGTTATTGGTTTGAACATTTCCTTTCTGTGACTGTACATTTAGTTGCTAATACAAAATATCCTTGACCTTAACTTACCTTTCAAACTTCTGCATTGTTGTGGCTGGTGGAGTGAGACTGACACTGTCTGGTGTTGCTCTATGTACAATGTTTGATACAGAATTGATGGGAGGTCCTGGTACAAGGTACGGTTGTGCACCGACATTTACTGAAAAACATTGAAATGTGTAATCAAAAGATCTTTATGAAATTATTAATACTTCAGAAGTGTAATTTAGTGTATGAATGTAACAAGTTAACTTATTCAAGTAACTATGCTCTGCTATATCAAGCTATGTAGAAGCTACAAACACTTTTACTGAGTATACGCTAATAGTTTTTTAGGCTCAGGTTATCATACCTGACTCGGGAAACTACAATAATATGTATGTATATAAACAAACAGACACAGAATAAATAGACATGGTCTCTAAGGGTAAATTCTATATACAGTGAGTTGATATGGTCTCTAAAGCTAAGTTATGTATATACATATATATATTTTGTTAAACAAGACCGATACAACACTCCACCAATTAACGCCTCCCACGAGCTAGATACCACCACCTGCTTACCCATACCTATAAATATCCACCAACAGTAATCACAATTCACACAACATTCAGCCTTGATAATGGATGCAGAATGCATTCGAAACGCATCGGCCCACTCATCACTACCTCCAACTTTTACTCGTTGTTCTAACAACGTTAAGACGGCTTATATATATATATATAT
>NW_013669506.1:99078-105841 GCF_000517525.1 Limulus polyphemus | reverse complement strand
TATATAGTATGCAGATGAGGTCTCTAAAGCTAAGTTACTTATAGAGTAAGTACATGAGGTCTATAAAGCTAATTCATATATATAAGACAAATTCCAAAACTTTTAAAAATCATTGCACTTTCCAACCATAATCCAAAGATCATGATGGAGATTGCTTGTGGTAATAGCACCCAAAGTCCAAAAAGAGAAACCAGTTGGCAGTCATAGAAGATTACTTGAAGGTGCAGAGTTGAGTGCTTATACCCACAATGTCACAACCCTTACTGCCTTTCACTGCCTGCAGCCAGATGTGGGAAGGCAGTTACCCTTAAACAGATGTATTAAAGTCAAAATATTACCTACCATCCTCCACCCTTAAAAGTTCTAAAAATTCCTAAAGTAGAATAATAACCACCCTAATAATTCTACTACACTAATCAGGGTGACTTTATTTTATTTCTACTTTGACTTTAATACATCTCCGCCATGACCTTTAGATTATGGTTGGAAAATGCAATGATTTTTTCAAAAGTTTTGGAATTCTTCTTAAATTAAGTTCACTATTGTTTTATAGTGCTGATTTTGATCACCTATTGACAATTAATGTAACTATAATAGTTTTGAAGCTATTCCTTTATATAGCATTTAGACAAGGTCTCTAAAGCTAAGTTACATATAGAGTAAGTAGATGGGGTCTCTATTACAGCACCATAATTTTCCAAAACACCAACAAGTATAGGTCTTATCAACTGCTTTCTTTTGATATATTAAGGTAAACAATAAATAGAACACTCTCAAATACAACGCAATTACATACAAATGTACCTAACTTTATCATAGTTATAAGATGTAGTGAGTTTTCTATGTAACATTTCCCACATAAAGTTAATAAGATGCAGGCTTCCCAACCCTAAAAATCTCTTTAAAACACCACAAGCTTTTAACAGTTAAAAGAAAAAATATAAAAATATTGATACAATTTAAATAACAGTATTGAAACAACTCTCCTCAAAATACATGCAGTGAAACACAAAGACTGAAAGTACAAATGATGTGTTAACAAACTATCCTATGATAACCTCTTAATACATGGAATTAGTGGAGCTGCAAAGCATGGTATTCTGTTTAAATAACTATTTTAATACCTACAAGAACTGGAACTTCAAAGTATGTTATTATCATGGTATTCAATTCAACTAACTGTTTTAATCTAGAAGTTGTAGGACTGCAAAGCATGGTACTCTGTTTTATTACCTATTTAAATATCTGGAAATAGTGGAGCTTCAAAGCATGGTATTCTGTTTAACTAACTGGTTTGATATCTGAAACAAGTGGAACTATAAAGCCTAGTTCTGTTTAACTAACTGGTTTAATATCTGAAACAAGTGGAACTATAAAGCCTAGTTCTGTTTAACTAACTGGTTTAATATCTGAAAAAAGTGGAACCACAAAGCATAGTACTGTTTAACTAACTGTTTTAATATCTGAAAGAAATGGAACCACAAAGCATAGTACTGTTTAACTAACTGTTTTAATATCTGAAAGAAATGGAACCACAAAGCATAGTTCTGTTTATCTAACTGGTTTACTATCTGAAAGAAGTGGAACCACAAAGCATAGTTCTGTTTAACTAACTGGTTTACTATCTGAAAGAAGTGGAACCACAAAGCATAGTTCTGTTTAACTAACTGGTTTAATATCTGAAAGAAGTGGAACCACAAAGCATAGTATTCTATTTAATTACCTATTTTACTAGGCAGAAGTAGCAAAGTTTCAACTACTTATTGTGATCAAAAAGCTAATCTAGTTTACATGTGATCTGATATTAAAAGAAATATAATAACCATTTGGTATATGCTGCATCATGGGTGTGGCATGCAGAAGGTTTTCATGAGGTATCCTGCTTACGATAGTTGACGTAGGGAAGTGACTCAGCCTGGTAGTGTTTGTCATGTTCCGAATGTATGACAAAGGTGAAGATCCACTGTTTATAGCTATCATTGGGGAATGTACAGAATGACGAGGTACAGGATGAGGCAGTATCTGAAGTCCTGGTGGGAGGTTTGGTGTCGATTTTGGCTGTGGTTGAGGAGCCAACAATCTTTGAACTGGTGCTTGACTGTTAAACATCAAACAAAACAATAACAATTCAATTTAAAAAGTTAGAAATGATGATTTCAAAATATCATCAGGTGCAAATCAATTGTAATTAAACCATCAGTAAAAACAAGAAAACTGGGAGTGCATTGTTAACATACATTCTTACTCACAAATTACTATGTTACAGCACAGAGTAAAAAACAACAGAGAACATACACAGAGAACTCCCTAAACCGACATCAATAGAACCATGATAAACTACAAAAAGAGAACAGCTCATGAAGTCACACCTTTGTCTACTGGTGGGATCAGCAACATTTACAGGTGAAATGGTGATGTTAGAATTCAATGAGACAGGAAGGGATATAGCAACTGAAGTTTGAGAAGTGGAAAGAGGTGACTGATGATTCGATGGCCTCATTTGTACTTGATATGCTCTTGCCTGCTGCCCAACTGGAGAGGTTGGGCTCCTAATTTGACTTCCTGGCATGCACTGTTGCCAGTTGGCTGCCGACTGACTGGGGCGAGAAGGCATAACTTGATGGTGACCTGTGTTAAGGATGTTTCTCAGCTGAACGGGGGAATGTCCAGCAAGGTTGGGATGAGTGGAAGATGACACCAGTTGCTGAGGATACCCCTTTGTATGGGACTGTGTCATTATGGGCCCTCGTGGTCCTAGAGCCATAGCTGTTCCACCAATATTGACATAGGGTGGTGGAGGTCGAGCAACTTGAGATGGTATCACTCCCCTATGCTGTAAGTTGGAAAAAGTCACCCAGTTAATATTTGATTTTTAAAATATCATAAATGTTTTCTATTTTAGTAAAATAAAACTGATGACTTCAGACTTACTAATCTACTCAAACATAAAACAGCATTCTTTCACAACAGTCACTCTTATTTAGTTTTCAAACTTCAGCAGATCTGTATTGTTAAGAATGATCATAGATTCTATTTCTTATTAATACTAGCTGAGGATTTGCATTTAGGAAGTACAACTTGTATAAAGGACAATGTTAGATATTGTTCCTGTTCTTTCTTTCTTTTGTTATTAAATCACATCAGGTATTATTTGACTCATTTAACTGATTAAGAATTTCTGTCGTTAAATTCAAAGCCAAAAATCTATAATAAAGTGGAAATGTTATCACAGTGTTATTTATCCATCTCAGTTTCCAGTTACCATACAAAAGAAAAGTATGGTAATAGAACAAGCCAACTCTGGATGATTGATGCTAAACATAATGGATCATCTTTATTGTAAGATATGTCTCTTTCTTTTGTCCTTTTATTTTGTGTTTGTTAACATAAAATTTATCCTTTCTCAGCATGCCTAGAGTACTCTTGACACTACTACTTCTACTGGTGACTGTGCTCAATCCCACTCCATCATTATATTGTAATAACGGTCTACATATTTAACTTGGTATAGTAACACCAAATGTAGGTTTCTAACTTAAAGTAACACAGACTACACATTTAACTTTCTACAATGAACCAACTGTAGGTTTCTAAGTTACAGTAACATAGTCTACATATTTAACTTTGTACTGTAACACCAAATGTAGGTTTCTAAATTACAGTAACATGGTAACATATTTAACTTAGTACAGTAAACCAATTGTAAGTTTCTGAGTTAGTGTAAAATAGTTTGTAATTACTTGTGTCAGGTGTTGTATGTCTATCATAATATACTGAATGTACTATGATGTTACCTGTTTATAATTACCCGTAACAGAAGTTGTATGTCTATCATGTATTGACTGTACTATGATGTTACCTGTTTATAATTACCTGATTCAAAAGTTGTACGTCTGTCATCACGTATTGACTGTACTATGATGTTACCTGTTTATAAATACCTGATTCAAAAGTTGTACATCTGTCATCACGTACTAACTGTACTATGATGTTGGCTGTTTATAGTTACCTGATTCAAAAGTTGTACGTCTGTCATCATGTATTCACTATACTATGATGTTACCTGTTAATAATTACCTATTCAAAAGTTATATGTCTGTAATCATGTATGGACTGTACTATGATGTTGGCTGTTTATAATTACCTGATTCAAAAGTTGTACATCTGTCATCATGTATTGACTGTAGTATGATGCTGGCTGTTTATAATTACCTGTGTTAGGGGTGGTATTCCTATCATCATGGAAGGGTTAACTGTTTGCTGGCCTATGCTCAATCCTCCTACTGGCTGCCGGTCAACCAGTAAGCAGCCAATTTTGCTAATGTAGTCACTAAGAAACTCAGATTCATAAGCAAACTTAATGTCAACTACGTGCTGAGAGTTAGGAACTTCACAACGGCGCCGTAGGATATGCTGCAACTAAAAAAAAAATTATATGAAAGAACTGAATAAACACAAAATCATACAAAACATAAAGCACTGGTTATATGAAGTGAAAATAAGTAGGTTTCAAAACCCCATTTTACAAGTTAATGAAGAAAACACTGAAAAATAACATGCTCCAATTATAGCTTAATTTTAAATAAGCTATGTTCTTTATAACAACTATCTTAATCTATCCAAATATTACTTTGTATCTAATACTGTAAAATAACTAACTATGTATCTTAACTCTCTCTCTACAGGCCTGGTAATTTTGACCAACCTTGGAACTACCATGTAACTAAATACTACAACTTTTAATGTAGTAAGCCTAACTTTACAAAAGATAGTTTGCTTTTAGAACACACGTCTTTAACACAAAAAAAAATCAGATTTTTAATTGAGTATTTTTACTAAACATTTGTCTGTGAATTTATAGAGCCAGACTGACTCAGACTCTCATTAGTCTGGGTGCAAGGTGATTTTTCTGTTAAAATTAAAAATACTTTTTCTCATTTTATACTTTTTAAATTTAATCAGCAAAATCTCTTAGTCTTCTAAATGGATATCAATACTGTTTTGTCTATAAAACTGTATATTTTTATTTATTATTTTCTCCACCCTAATGCTATATAGGATGGGTCCATTTGACCCTTCTTTCTTTCTGGAATGAATGCAAATTATAGCAGAAAAATTACAATTATTTATCCCAAACAGGTTCATAAGAGTTTAATTCTACTGTTTTATTGCACTTTAAACCACGTCTAACTACTAAACTTGCTGAACAATTGTGGGCACATGATCAACAAACTACTGAATTACAAAACACACGAGCAGCTCAAGTGCAAACCTTGCTGATAACTTAAATTATTACCTTTTAGTTACATTTATAAAATAAACAAAAATATATGTAAAAATAAGAAATTCAGTACTCATGTCTCAAATATTGTTTTTTCGCTCTTGGTCACCAACAAAACTTAAGCATACTTTTTTGTAATTACAGGAGTAATATACAAAATAAATTTTATTTGTTTACAATAAGGAATTAAGAACACAAAATATTAACAAATAAAAAAAGAACACAATGACAGAAAGCTATTAAAGCTAAACTGGTTTTCTAAAATAAGCTATAAATTGATTAAAATAACCTGGTCAAGGTGACCTCAGCAATAGCAACAATAAATATATAGGCTAATTAATTCATAACCTACCATGAGAACAATCTAGTCTTATACAGAAAACTGTAAATTAAAATATTTTCTTTCTACCGGCTGAAATAATTTAATAGCAAATGTCAAAGACAATATGTAATAATAGGGCATAGCATGTAATTTGACTTTCTGGTTTATATCTTTATAAAGGAAGAAACTGAAGGCTATACACTTAGATCATGGCCGAGAAATACCTACATTATAAATCTACAATTTATGTTAAACTCAGGTAGTAATAAGATCTAAAACTGTCAATTTGGAGCAAACAAATGTCATATGATACAGAGAAGTGAAGACTGACAATTTATATAAAATAAATATTCAGAAATGATAACTTACATAATATTCAAATATGATTTATTAACTATGTTTTGATGCCAAGTTTACTGAAATACATTCAGAGTATAATTGTTTAATTAAATTTTAAATGTAATCCTAAAAAAGGTCATTATATGCACACTTTAACCTAGCCATATCCAGAGACTTAATCCATCGTTGAGTTACATTTTTTAAATATTTTACAAATAATACTTTGTATATATTACTGTAAAATAACTATGTACTTTGGTCTACCAACATTTCTTTACAGTAGTTTACATAACTATGTACTTTGGTCTACCAATATTTCTTTATAGTAGTTTACATAACTATGTACTTTGGTCTACCAATATTTCTTTACAGTAGTTTACATAACTATGTACTTTGGTTACCAACATTTCTTTACAGTAGTTTACATAACTATGTACTATGGTCTACCAACATTTCTTTACAGTAGTTTACATAACTATGTACTTTGGTCTACCAACATTTCTTTATAGTAGTTTACATAACTATGTACTTTGGTCTACCAACATTTCTTTACAGTAGTTTACATAACTATGTACTTTGGTCTACCAACATTTTTTTATAGTAGTTTACATGACTATGTACTTTGGTTACCAGCATTTCTTTATAGTAGTTTACATAACTATGTACTTTGGTCTACCAACATTTTTTATAGTAGTTTACATAACTATGTACTTTGGTCTACCAACATTTCTTTACAGTAGTTTACATAACTATGTACTTTGGTCTACCAACATTTCTTTACAGTAGTTTACATAACTATGTACTTTGGTCTACCAACATTT